>NC_056744.1:1424964668-1425139668 GCF_019279795.1 Protopterus annectens
AGGGTGTTTGGAAATCGCAAGCCCATGAGCCCACAGATGGCAACAGTGGAACTGAGATCCCCACCCATGGGCACTCACCACTGCACCTTCACAGCCTGGAGGGTGGCTGTGCTGGGGGCTGCATAGGAGGGGCAGGCTCAACCGTGAGTTGCACCACTCTTGCCTCGAACTGGCGTAGAGGATCAGTGACTGAACGCTGGATCACCCTATGCACCACAACCCGGACTGTTCGGAGGGTGATAGGTGGTCCTCCCCCGCCCATGCTTGCATGGGGGGATGAGCCCCATCCCCTGCAGCACTTCCACCTGAAGGTGGCACAGGACCAATGTAGGAGGAGGTCCCGGGCTGGGCAGTGGAACTGCTGGTGCCAGGTGCCATCGCCAGCTGAGGTGGGACAGGTGGGTCCGCTGGGACCGGCCTTCCCATACGTTCTATGTTTAGGAGGATTTAATGACAATATGGGTTAGTAATAGCCAGCAACATTCCAATTTAGTTGTAACAGCATACAGTAGTATTCCCATTAACCCAACACACCACAGTTACAACAGTTGAACAGCAAGCATGACACATGCATATATAGAACAACAGTGGACATTCCAACAGCATGCAGGATTGATTGGTGGCAACAGGCGACCAAGACTGTGGTATGTGAACAGGGCACATGCATCAAAGTAAATGCAGATATTTATAAACCAATTGGACATGTGTCCCAACAAATGTTATGAGACTAGACATACCCATTGAGGTGTGGAATTGCATTGTTTATGCGCATACAGTAGGGTGTAAAAAGATACCTCCATTAACAACTTATCTACACTTATAGTTTACACTACATTCCTATTGACTGCAGTTAAATATCCCCTACATGTATTATTACACTAGGCAATGTCCGTTAAATTGTGAAATGGGTTTTGCTAGTTCTTGATATTCCTGACCTGTATCTGACATACACACTGTCCTGGATGCAGATGTTACTGCTACATATTTATATTTTTCATTTATATTTATGTATCTGCATATCTGGATGTGTTCAGGTGACATTATCAGGTATATGTTAACAGCCTCCTACATTTCTAGCAGCATACTGACATTTCTGGGGAACACAATAACAAGCTACTCATGTGCCAGATTAACCTGTACATGCTGGCCATTAACTGACAGTTGAGGACTGTATATATGCTTAACAGCTACTGGCACTCCCTTCATCTACTTTATACCATGTGTGGGTTGACTGCACTTAATACAACAGTACTATTTCTATTATGCAAGGGTACAACAACATATCGAAGAAAGTGACATGGACACACTCCAGGAATTATACCTTTATTAATTACATTACGCACTTTTATAGTGGCTCTCTCAATTATTTGATATATCAGTGCATGCAGAGGTCTTTTATTCAAGACTTTTATACCTTTATTAATGGGTTACAACACATTTTCACGCTGTCTCACTTATTTTATATAACAGTACATGCAGAGAAGTTATTCCACACTTTTTATACCTTTATTAATGGGTTACAACACTCTTTTTCAGGCTCTCTCACTTCTTTTATATGACCACACATGCAGAATAATTACTAACCTGCCTGGTGGCACAGCCTTAGCAGCCTATCTGCATAGGATTGCTGATTTGCAGCACGGACACCTGCAGCTGTGGAGTAAATGAAGGGATATTGAGACATACCTATCCATAATATAGACTACAATAGCAATTCTTACATACTTCATTCCATGGCTACATACTCAGTAGTGGGGCATTTGCCATTCCACCAGCCTCCTGTATCCACTGGTTCAGTCGGTCCTTCTTGCGTCTCTTCAGGTCTGTGTGGTGGTGTATGATTTGCTCACCAGTCCGAGGGACACCTGTGGCACTGGTTAGATCAAGTGCTAAACGGTTCCTGGCTTCCGCTTTGTATTCAGTCCCTGAAACTGGCCCTGCAGGAGTCTTGCATCATGATGATGGACGAGGAGCCAAACCATATATTTTGACTCCTCAATGCCCCACCTTTGCGCTTGAAAACGAGAGCCCTCTCCAGCACCAGCTATACTGTCTGCAGATGGGAGCTACAACCAGTTATGGCAATTATTCCCGCCTATGGAGCTTAAATATACCTCATTTCCCGCACTTATTTGTGATTGGCTGGTTTTGAAAAATCTCAGCTAAGAGCAAACCTGCTTAGCAATGGGTAAACTTCCATTGTTATATATGAGTGTGTTGGAAATGCATCCATATTTAAAGCTGTCATGGCTTAGTGGTTTAGTACTGTGATTATGGTGCACAATATCCCGGGTTCGAGGCGTGTCATTGCTTTTTATTTTACTACTGGCCAGACCGGATAGGAGGTGTGGCTGTGTTTAGCCGACTTTGCTCAGCTTTGCCCAACATTGCTCGATGTTGCTGTACATTGCTATACACTGCCCGACATTGCCCGACGCGCTAGTTAGTGGGGTGTGCAGCTCTGTGCAAACATGTTGTGTTTGCGCTAGTTGGCGCGATGCGCAGCTCCGCGCAAAACTATTGCGCTAGTTAAAGCAGTGCTAAGCTATGAGCAATTGTACTTCACTGTGCTTAATACTAGTGGACTTTGCTTGGCAATGCTTCACATTGCTTAAGATACATTACTTATGCATTTATCAGTATGCATGACCATTCCACCTTCTTATATATATATAAAATATCGTTCACTAATGCATAGGCCATTTCAATGCATTTTACTGGGATTTAAATGGTAAATGTCAGGAGTTATTTTTATGCACATATTTCCTACAAAAAATAGGGAGGGGGGGTGGCGGGACTCAAACCGGGAATGCCTCCTCTTTGTGCAAGGGCTCTACCACTATGCTATTGCTATTTGGCTTAATTTGCATATCAGTAGTTTATTATCCTCTTCGATGTCTACAGTGCTAACTGTAGCTAAGCAATGGGCAAACCCGTGCATACACGCGCAAATACAGGCAGCTATGTCGGGAATAAAAAAAAAAGGTAAACTTTACATTTTTAACTTGTACAGGGATTTAGAATGTGGGGGAGTGTAGTGTTGGGTATGCAGACATTTGAGCGGACTCACTCATTTCAGTTGAAATTTGCAGTTTAGGCACTTGCAGGGGCGTGGATATTTGGACTGCTCGGCAGTCTGACACACCCCCTGCACTCGTGCATGCTCCGTGTTAGCCTTAGAGTTGAGTCAACGCGCCCTCATGAATATGCATGATGGGCTGACATCATACTCTTAGACTGCAGTTTCCGTGTAAGACTTAGTTAGTCTTACACGGAGGATTAGTGAATCCCGGCCATAATGTGAACTAGATGTATGTGAATCTTGTAAATGCACATAAAAACAGAAATGGCAATTATGTTAAAAGCATTGTTGTGAAAAAAGTTTTGATGATTGCACTGTTTTGTCAAGAGAAAAAGCAGTAAGAGAATAAAAAATCCATTTCAGAATATAGTTAAATGCAAGTTCTATAAAACCACGAAAATGTTTAATTAGACTTCAGTTTTATGCATATAACCAATAAATAGCTAAAATCAAATAAAAACGTAATACAATATTCCATCACCTCCAAAAACACGGATGGTAGCAAAAAACAAAGAGGGCTAGGGATGCTACTTATGGCATCCTTCATTGGCATGTAGGTGGAAGCATATCTGTACATGGGGAGGGTGTGGGGTGTCTTGTGGTAACCTAGGTACTCAAATCATTCACCAAGGGAGGGTTGTGCCTCTTTAGAAACACCATCATTGCTGTGATGCAGCCAGAACATGAACCACTTACAGAGCTGCATGAACACTGGCCTGTCCAACTGGCTGTCATCTGGCTGTTGTCTTCACATTGGGACTCCCCAATGGTAACGGAATGGATGGACTCAAAATTGATGGTGAAAAGTCAGTACCATGGTGTAGAGGGATAAAGCCATGATTATGATGTAAGCAACCCAGTTTCAACTGGGCCTATATTATGTGATCGAATGCTTAGGTGAGCGAACACCTAAACATTGACCACATAATATCGAACCCTACAACAGTGAACGCCACCAGGAAACAGAACTGTCGGCCACCAAAAAAAAAAGAAGAAAGTTTAAAGCCAAATTAAGTGGGGGGCTTCATACCCCACACCCCCTGACATGGGGGGCTGTGTCCCCCACACCCCCAACTAAATATACCAACTCCAAGATCTTTCTACAGTGGAGAAAATGGCAAAACACAGCGAACAGCCAAGGGAAATCTCTCCTATGTTAATTGGGCCGTTCACTGTTTTTTGCCTTCAATATTATGTGGTCGATGTTTAGGTGTTCGCTCACCTAATCATCCGATCACGTAATATAGACCCATTTTAATTAATGTCTCAGGCATCTGGGGTGCTGTCAGAAGAGCAAAAGATGTTATGTACTCACCATAATGTTCCATCTGTATTGTCAGTTTTTTTCATCTCTCCTCACATATGGTGTCTGTATCTGATCCATTGTATCCAACTTGGCTGTTACTAAGCTTGTGGCAACCAAAAAGCTCCTGGATACCTCCCCTTACCCACAGTGCTTTTCTCCATGTTATTACAGATCTTGTTTGCTAGAATTATCCTCAATAAGGAAGGAAGTGAACTTAAAGTTGAAAATTTTTAGGATACCACTTCTGGAGTATTGGAGATAATAAAGATAGCCTGAATTATGCTTCCCGTGCAACCAGAAAAAACAAAGGCTGTGGGCATGGAGTGAGGGAATGTGAGGAGAGCTGAAAAAAATCGACAATACACATGGAACACTGTGGTGAGTACATAACTTCTTTATCTGATATTGTCAATTTTTCATCTCATCCTCACATATGGGACAGAGTCCTCATCTACCTTTACCCTGGGCAGACTCATTGGTGGATGTTTCTCAGAACCATCAAACCAAAGAAGGCTCTTCACCTGGAGACCAACTCCACCTTGTAATGAGTGATAAAGGTATAATGGCTGGCCCATGTGGCTGCAGCACAAATATTGTCCATGCAGGAATTAGACTGGAAAACTGTGGAAGTGGTCATGGCCCTGGTTAAGTGAGCTTCAATAGATTTGGAAGGATCTGTACCTTTTCTGGTATAAATAAAAGAAATGCCATCAGAAAGCCATTTTCTAAGGTAACTTAGGATTCTGGTAGGCATTTCCTTGGGCCAATAAGGGCAATAAACAATTGACTTGTTTTCTGAAACTCTTTAGTCCTATGCAAATAGAAACGTAATTGTCTATGGACATCCAACAAATGTAGAACATATTCGCCTTTGTTGCTGAAATTAGGAAAGAAAACAGGTAAATGTATGGTCTGATTACTATTAGTCTGTGAAACAACTCTAGGCAGAAAGGAGGGGTTGGTACGCAAAGAGAGTCTGTCTTTGGGGGGATAGTGCCTGAATTTTTGATATTCGTCTTGCAGATGTTATAGCCACTAGAAAGATAGTTTTCCAAAATAGAAACTCTATATCACAAGTCGCTGCAGGTTCAAATGGGAGTTGAACAATATGATGTAGTACCAAGTTTAGGTCCCATGGAGGAGAAGGATCTTTGTGAAGAGGCCTTAATAATAGGGACCCTTTTCAGAAGGCTCTGCAAAGCTTGTGAGAAGTGAGAGACAAGTTATATTTCCCAATGTGAAAATCTGAGATAGCTGTAATTGTACCTTAATTGTAGAAGCAGCTGTTCCATTATTAAAAAGGTGAGCTAATAAATCTAGAATGATGTGAATAGATACTGTGAAGGGATGTACATTATGCTGTTGAGACCAAATTACAAACCTCTACCATTTACTCCTATAAAGTTTTTGAGTGGATGACTTATGGGAGGACATCAAAATATGATGGACTGGTTAGGAAAGCATCGGTTGTCTGGCAATCAATGGAATTGGAGTAACCAAGCTGTCAGTTTGAGGTTGTGAAGGTTGGGATGAATCATGCCTGTTTGATATGACAGACGGTCCAGAACAGGTTCCAGAATCCAGGGTTCCTTCTGTAAATGAGGCCAGAGGAAGGGAAACCAGATTTATTGAGTCCAAAACTAGTTTAGACCAGTTTACAGGCATTGCTGTATTCTGGGCTGTGGTGTAGTTCCTGTGTTGTCCATTACCTTACTTGGATAGAAGGAAGTTTCTTTGCTCACCAGTGGGAGTGGGGAGCCTTGAGCAACCTACCTGTCCCTGTAGGAAGTAACCTCAGCACAAGAGCTGTAGTAATTGGTTGTTTTGGACCATTTCTAGCTCTTTTGTAGTTCCCTGTTTAAAATCCGCCTCTGGGCGTTTTTTTCTGGCTATACTACTCAGACAAGCTCCTCATGGTCCTGCAGAGTGGTCCTAGCTACAGAGAACTCAGAAAAGCGACTACTTTCTGGATTTAAGTATCTTTGCTGTTTTTTTAACTTGGAATAGCTTCTCTAGCTTACCCTAAACAAGCTTAAACTGTTTTTTTTTAGCTGTTTGCTGCATTATTTTAAAATCTGCACTTAAAGTTACTTTTTAGTCGAATTTGATCGAAAGTTTGTTTGTTTGTTTAATTTAACTGTTGAGGCTGCCCACTAAAGTGTGCTAGCCTGTGTAACTGATTTATCACTGTTTCTGCATTTTCTGTGTGTTTCTATCTAAAAACAAAAAAATAATCATTGTTTTCCCGCCTCTCCTCGACTAGTTTAGACCAGTTTACAGGCATTGCTGTATTCTGGGCTGTGATGTAGTTCCTGTGTTGTCCATTACCTTACTTGGATAGAAGGAAGTTTCTTTGCTCACCAGTGGGAGTGGGGAGCCTTGAGCAGCCTACCTGTCCCTGTAGGAAGTGACCTCAGCACAAGAGCTGTAGTAATTGGTTGTTTTGGACCATTTCTAGCTCTTTTGTAGTTCTCTGTTTAAAATCCGGCGTTTGCGGCTTTGTTATGGCATAGCGCGGTTAAACAAGGTTAAACTCTTCTGGCTCCGCCAAGTCTGCTCTTCAAATTTTCCCTTAAGGAAGCTCTACTCTTAGAACAATCAGACTACTCGCTATATTATAAGCCTAGCACTTGTTCTCAAAACTTCTCTACTAAGTAAGCACTCTCATACTAAGTAAGCACTACATCCACCTACCACCCCTGTGAATATCCACTTCCCTTAAAGGCACAGCACTCCCTTATACTGTTCTAGCATGTCGAGTGGTAGATTACTGGCATCCTCTCCAGTTCAGCTGGTTAATCTGGGTATCTTGAGACAATGCTACAATTGTCTCATGTACACAGACAACCCTCTCCTCCTCCCACCTCAAAACAAAACACATGCAACACATACTTCAATAAATCAGTGTGTCAACCAATCACAGCCCTTAAGGCCAAACACCATGCCTGATACACTAGTAATAGGTGACTCTATAGTCAGACACACTGATGTCCCGCTTACCAGGCTGAACAAGGAGAGGGTGACTGTGAGCTGCCTATCAGGAGCTAGGATCCGCCACATAACACACGCACTCAGGTCACTCCAAAGCAAGTACAAATATGACTCCGTCATTGTCCATGCTGGCGTGAATGACCTGAGACGTACCTCCCTGGACTACATGAAAAGAGACATAGAGGAGCTCTCTGACTATGTAGCCCAGGCTGGTATGACCCTGACCCTGAGCAGCATCTTGCCCACACCAAGAATGATGCCACAATACAAAGACAAGATGATCAGCTTTAATAATTGGCTCAAGTACTGAGGTCATTCTAAGGGGATGCAATGTATGTCTGCCTGGGATGACATGTTGGACAAGTCACGCTGCTTCGCAAGGGACAGCTTGCACCTGTCACCACTGGGCTTCAGGATATTGGCTAAGGCTCTTGCCACCCCCATAGTGCCTTTTTTAGGCAAGGCTCAAAAGACAAACCCACCTCCTTAGAAAACAAAAATGGAAAAAGACTAAGGGTAATGCTGCTCAACGCCAGAAGTCTAAATCTCAAGATGCAGGCACTCAATGCACTCCTCAATATGGAGAACATCAACGTCTGTGCAGTAACTGAAACCTGGTTCAAGGCTCCTGAGAGCACCCCAGTGCTACCAGGCTATACCTCGTATCATGCTTTTGCCCCAAAACCGGGCTGAACCACAAAGGAGGGGAGTGTCCATATTCATCAAGGACACCCACACCTCCAGGTTAGTAGCAACACATGAAGCATCAGAGACCATACAGGTGCAACTAACCATAGGCAAAACTGCTATACAACTGGTAGCATGTTACAGACCACCCTCCTAATCTCAGGAACCCCACTCAGCCTTCCTGAAGACATTGGAGGATATGAATGTATCACAAAATACCATCATACTGGGAGACTTCAACGACCCAAACATAGATTGGGTACATTATTCTAGCCCTAAAACCCTAGCCCAAAGGTTCCTGGAATTCATAAATTCAAATGCACTGGAACAACTAGTCACCTCTCTCACTAGGGGAGATAATATACTAGACCTGATCATCACAAACATGGGGACAAAATGCTCCACACCGGAGGTATACCCCTCACTAGTGAGATCTGACCACAAACTAATCACCCTGGATATACATATCCCACCTCCACCCCAGCACAAAAGACCACAGTGAAAAACTTCTCAAAAGCAGACTTCACTCTTCTTAAGACTGAGATGGTATCCTTTAAGCCCACTGGACCAGTGGATACCACATCCCACAATGCCGAATCCTTCACAAATGCTTTCTATGGACATCTCCAAGAATGCATGGATCATGCAATCCCAAATAAATCCAAGTCCCTCTCCACCAAAGGAAAGCATCCTGTCTGGTGGACCTCAGCCATTAACAAATTGTATAACAAAATAAGGAAGCTACTGCACGACAGAGCAAAATCCCATAAAGGGAAGACATCTCTGATCAACATTAGCAGAAAACTACGTTCTCTCATAAAAACATCCAAGGCCAACTTCGAGAGAAAAATCGCTAAGGACACTAAAGATAACCACAAAGCCTTCTTCAGCTATGTTAGAAACCTGGGCGGAAACCCTCAGATATGCTCAGAGTTAGTTCACGACAACAAAAAATACACTGAACCCACAGATATTGCCAACATTCTGGCTGACAGGTTCAGTGCAAATTTCTCCCCTCCCTCACCCCCAAAAGAAGAAATACTTATCCCAGCTGAATGTAATCTCCCTGTCATCTCAGATGTCCAAGTGAGAACCACCCTCAACAAAGCTAAAAACACAGCATCAATGGGACCTGATGGTATCCCGGGTTGCGTGTTACGTGAACTCCAAGAGGAGCTAAATCCGCACATAAAAATGCTATTTAACCTTAGCCTTACTACAGGATATGTACCTGATCACTGGCGTACAGCAACAGTGGTCCCACTCCACAAAGGGGGTACCTCTACAGACCCTGGGAACTACCACCCCACAAGCTTAACCAGCCTGGTCTGCAAAGCTATGGAAAGAATCATTATGGAACTCATAAACAGAGACATAGGGGACCTACAGACACTTGACCCCACTCAGTTCGGCTTTGTAAAGGGCAGATCCTGCCTTTTGAACCTGGTTGACTTTTTCAACACAGTCACTAGAGCCGTTGATGAGGGCAAAGCAGTCCATACAGCCTACCTGGACTTGGCTAAGGCCTTCGACACAATACCCCACTCAGGCATCATAGATAAGCTCAACAGCTTAAACATAAATCCTTATGTCACTAGATGGGTTGCAAACTGGCTAAAGGACAGAACCCATAAAGTTAAAATCGCTGGAGCAATGTCAGACTCAAAGCCAGTCACAAGTGGTGTCCCACAGGGATCTGTCCTGGGACCCCTCTTGTTCGGCATTTATTTCTCAGATGTTAAAGCATACATGGGAGGGTTGTAGCTGACAAAGTTCACAGATGACTGCAAACTAGGTGCCATAGTCGATACACCAGCAGACACATACATCCTACAAAAAGGCCTCACAGAAACGGACAACTGGTGCCGGAGTCACGGCCTTAAACTAAATGCCAAAAAATGTATAGTCATCCCCTTTGGGAAAAACAAAGTACCCACAAATTATCACGTAGACAGCAACCCACTGAGTACAGTAAAAGTAATCAGAGACCTAGGGACCCAAGTCGACAGCGACCTCTCATTTGACACCCACGTTGCCAAAGTGGTTAGAAAAACATTCTACCTTGCACACCTCATCATGAAGGGATTCACATCCAGATCCAAGGATGTCATTGTACCCCTATACTCCTCCCTCATCAGACCCATGATTGAGTACAATGCCCCATTTGGTATGTACCTCACCCGGCATTTGCAACAGCTGGAGAGACCACAAAAGTACCTCACCAAGAGGATCAAGGGTCTCCAACATATGTCTTATTCTGCCAGACTAAAGAAACTCCAGCTCTATTCAGTAGCATACCACCTGCTCAGAGGTGATCTCTGCCTGACGTACAAGGCCATGTCCAATCAGGAACTGATGGACATGCTCCACCTCAAAAAATCCAAATCCATCAGGACCACGAGAGCTAAAAGACTTAAACCTCGGCACAAGTATGACTAGAACATGCTGGAGGGATAGATTCATAACCCAGAGGCTTCCCATGCTTTGGAACAAGATCCCAGTTCATGTTAGGCAGAGCCCCTCACTGACTCTCTTAAAGAGAAATCTTGATGAGTGGATGGGAGATCGTAAGTTTACCCGAGGGGTCACATCTGTGTCACTACTAGACAGGGGCACAGTAAACTAATTCTATTATATAAGGGGACCTTCATTGTGTCACTACTAGACAGAGGCACAGTATTCTAAATCTATTCTGTGAATTTTTGTACCATTTCATGGGGTGGCGAAAGCCACATCACTATGGCTAGGCTTACAAATGCCCCAGGGCAGATAGCCTAGTACTAAACTATGAAACTATGAAACTATGAAAATGGGGTAATGAGGATTACTATTCTCTTCAACCTGTTCACATTCTAAAGGAATTTGGGAATCAAGGGGATGGGGGATAGTTGAAAGGCACACAGGAGACTGGAAGCCAATCATGTATGACAGCATCCTTTGGGGATTTCCCTGGTGGGGGGATTAGGGTAAAGTAGCTGCTGCATTTGTTGCTTAGGGGAGATGCAAAGAGGTCACAGCAAGGCTGGACCCATCTGTGGAAAATGTCTTTGGCTACTGTCTGGTTGAGGGACCACTCCTAAGGCATGAGAATGGATGTGCTCAATTTGTCTGCTATCACGTTGGACTTTTCCGGAATTTGCATTGCTATAAGAAAGAGGTTGGATGAGATCGCCCATTGCTGCACTCTGAGCGCTTCTTGACAAAGAAGGCATGATCTGGTTCTTCCTTGCTTGTTTATGTACCAGACCACGGATATGTTGTCTGATTGAATCACCACTGTTCCCAGAGGAAGAGCAGTATGAAATGCCTGCAATGCTAGAAGCACTGCCCTCATCTCCAGGATGTTTATGTGCAGATTGGCCTCATCTGCAGACCATGTGCCTTGGACTGTCTTCCCTAGATAATGCCCCCCAATGAAAGGGTTCTTTTGCATGTGTCCATTATGAGAATTTGGTGAGACATTGGTTGGTAGATAATTGACCATTGGGCAGCTAGAAGCCAGTGAAGTATTCACATGTGAAATCTTGCTAACTGAACTTAAACTATGGCTGCAGCCATTGGTCCTAAAGCCTGTAGAACATGATGAGCAGCTACCTTCTTGTTTCTGATTAATCTGTGTGTTTGTCATCTGATTGTCAACACTCTGGAGGGTGGAAGTTTCACAATCATCTGAGTAGTGTCCAGTAGTGCTCCTATGAACTCCAGTGTTTGAGAAGGGTCCCGGTGTGATTTTTAGTAATTGATGGTATACCTAGTTTTTTTCTGATTTCTATAACTAGTTCTGTACAGATTTGGAGAACAGCGTCTATTGCATGGATAAGTAGATGCCTGGTTGGGGCAGATATGAGCCAGTCATCTAAGTAAGGAAACACCCAGAATCCTTGTCATCTCAGGTGGGCCACAACCACTTACATGCATTTGGTGAACACTCTGGCGTAGGTAGTGAGACCAAAGGGCAACACTCTGCACTGGTAACAACTGCCTCCCAGCCAGAAGTTGTGGTGTCTTCTAGATAATTTGTCCATTTCTATATGGCAGTATGCATCCTGAGGATCTATGGAGCACATCCAATTGTCTTGTTCCAGGAAAGGAAGTATGGACTGAAACATGACCATATGGAACTTGCAGCGTCAAACTAACTTGTTTAATCTGATGAGATCCAGAAATGGTCTCCAGTCCCCTGTTTTCTTTGGAACTAAAAAGAACCTTGAGTAAGTACTGAATCTTCTCTGGTCTTGGGGGAATTCTTGGATGATTATTGTTTCAAGCAGTTTTTGAATTTGAATGACTGCTTGATCCCTTTGACAAGGTGGAATGTCGGGGATATTTTTGCTTGGGGGGGGGTTGATGAGAGAAGGGATTCGTTAACCTCTGGATATTATCCTCTGCACCCACATACTAGTGGTTACCTTTTTCCAGGCTTTCCAGTGCAGGAATAGTCAACCTCCAGCTGCCTCTCAAGGTGGGAAATCAGGCCTCCTTTCAGGAGTGCTGGAAGGGTTTCCTGAAGAAAGATTCTTGGGACCCTTGATTCTGCAGGCCTCTTCTGCCACCAAGTTGGTGTCTTCCATTATTATTCACCCCCCTCTGCATCTGGGGGGAAAACTCTCCATTTGTGTTCTGGTAAGACCCCTGAGATTTGTTGAACCACATTTTACTGCCACTTTTCTGACTTTTAGGGTATGGTCTCTGAGGGACAGAAAAACATATGCCCATGGCAGAAAGTGTCTTACATTCTTTTTCATACCTGGATAATGTATCTTTGACCTTGGGACCAAAAAGGGATGTGCCATCAAATGGAACATTGACAAACAAAGATCTAAAAGGCTCCATAAAATTGCATAGGGGCATCCAGGCATGTCTCCTCATAGATATGCCAGAACCCACCACTATACTCTTTCCTTTGGTTGCATTGTGATGAGCCTCATGGAAGAATTAGCTACAGAGTGCAGAGTCATTAACTAGGAAGCCACCTTTTCTCATGCTCCCTCAGCTACTGCTCCTTCAAAGGTATCTGACAGCTCCTTGATCAGATCCCTTTGCAACCTGGTGAAATGGGAAAGGTAGTTCAGAGATTTTAAGGCAAAAGTCACTGAAGAAAAGACTTGCTTTCCACATCTATCCATCATCCTAGAATCCTTATTAGGAGGATGAATAGTGGAACTCTCCTCTGACAGTTCCTTCTTGATCACCACTGGCATGACCATGGCATCTACTGCAACCCCTTTTGTCCGAAAAGCCTTGTCAATTATTTTGTTTGGTCTCTGGGGAATAAGTTCAATGGAATATGAGGTCTCCCACTCCCATTGAGGGATCAAATATATGAGCTCATCAGTGGGTGGAGTCACCCAGGAGGTAGATGGCCAGGAACTAAAGGCTGCCAAGTACACCAACTCCTCAGGTGAAGGATTACTGGACTGCCAGCCACCTCTCTGTCTTAAAATCTCCAGGATTTCCCCGAAGGAAACATCCTTAGCAGGTGACCATGGGGATCCTTCTCCCTCATCAAGGCCGGTGTCCTCCATGGCTGACTCCTCCATGGAATCCACATGTTTCCTCTTGTAAGGCCTGTTCCAGGAGACCTCCTCAGTGGGATACTCTGGGGAAGTATCAGAAGAGGCATGGGTACCCTGATGGGTATTCTGGTGCCTAAGGTCCCGTTGTCCCTGTGGAACATTCTGATCAGAAGTGTGCAGGGAACATTGATGGGATTGAGGATCCAAAGGGGTAGGTGACTTTATAGATGGAGTGGCAGCTATAGCCCTCTAAAGAGCTCCAAAGGCTGACTGCTTCTGAGCGAAGAGGGACTCCGGCTCTGAAAAGCCATGCTTGTGGGACAGGATTCCCTCCAGCCCAGAAGGCAGCTTGCCTGTGTGGAAGCCCTGATGTGCATTGACTGCTCTGAAGGCCTGCGAGTTGAATGCATTCATAATCTGTAAGGTTCGTTGTGGCTCTTGGAGCTCTCCAGAACAAAAAGGCTGAAGACCTCTGAGTAAAGGTATATATAGAGAGAGAGAGAGAGAGAGAGAGAGAGAGAGAAACTAACAATAGTAGTTAAGAATACCCCTAAAGATAAAGGGGAGAAGGGAGAGTAACCTGTTAAAAATGGTTACTAGCAGGAAACAAGGGAGAGGAGGGAAAGTGAAAGTAACCTAATAAAAAAGTGGTTATTATTGAAAAGGAATTCAGAGACAAAGGGGAGATAGGAAAAACCTAACTACACAAAGATGATCAAGAATTAGGAAGAAAGGGGAAAAAATTATAGAAAATATCACCTGACATTCCAAGAGCTAGAGGTTTAGACCACGTCTTCGTGAAGCAACAAACAAGATCTGAGGTAACAGGAAGAGATGCATTATGGGTAAGGGGAGGTATTCTAGAGCTTTTTGGTTGCCACAAGCTTAGTAACTGCTGAGTCTGACCCAATGGATCGGATTCAGACCCCATATTTGAGGAAGAGATGCAAAATTGACAATATCAGATTGGGTGTTTTCATCTTGGGAATGAAGGAAGGAAAGATGGAGGTCAGGCAAACAACTGTGGAGTACTTTCTGAGGGTGGACCGGGTGGCTTGCCAACATGAGTCCCATGCAGAAGTGAGGGGTAGTTTAGTGTAGTCCTCCCTTTGCAGGACTCACCCACGGGGTGTTATCAGAATGCATGTGGGGCAGGGAGAACACTTGGAAAGGAAACTCCTGGTAGCAGAATGACTTGGGCTTAGGATACTTTTAATTCCTCACTAAATGCCAACCCAACCCTTACTATAATAAGTATAGGGGAGACCAGAAGGGATAATTAGACCCAGTGATCAAGAAGAGACACTGGGATCTGGGTTAGCTACAAGAGGAACAATTGTAGCAAAAAAAAACACTTGTGGTAAGGAGTGATGGTCAGCAGGAACAGAGGGTAAATAACCTAGAAAAAATGAATAATGAAAACAGCATTTGTCCAAATGAGGTGATCATGCATCATTTACTTTGCAAGTTATTATTTTGGATTACAAATTATTTCTTTATCTAACTTTACTTGATTGAGCTAACCCTGCTAGGCTTTTCAGATGAGACCTTTGAGACATCCAATATTTATATAAAAATGCATACTGTATGGTTGAGACCCAGTACACATAAAAAATGACCCAGCAGAGGTAGATTACAGGAGAAGAAAAGAACAGTGTTACTCATTTGAACATCTCAGTGTACAGAAGTAATTTACTTGAAGGTACAAGGATATTTTTCCAATTAATCAAAATGCATCTTTTCTGATTTACTGATATAATCAGATGGACAGAAAAAACAAATACAAAACATTTGCATAGCTGCTGGCATACGGTATCACATAGAGTTTCCATCATTAATTAATTGCCATTTTCTTCCTTTCCCCCATTTTATGCGTTTGCTTTAGATATGTCTTTAATATATATAAGTTTTCATCTTTTTTGAGAAATGCGGGTTTTCAAATACCAATACCACCATTTTCATTTCTCTTTTAGTATATTATATACATGTACAGATGTATTACATCTCAGCACTTCATGTTGTTTGCAGTGCAACAGTGCAAGCTTCATATTTTCAGGGCCCCACCACCACTTTCAAAGATCCATTCTATTTTGTAATTTATAGTTATACAACCCAAACTTAAAGAAAACTTTACAAATTTTAATTAATTGTAGAGATATATTGTAATATTTCTTAAATTCTTCTTAAATGATATCATACCTCTCATCCATAATTCCACAAATAGCACAATCCATATCTTTTTAAGAGGATCTCTACTGACCATCATCATATATTTTAATAGATCATCAACAGAGATTTTTTCTAAAATTATGTTAACTATTTGCAGAAATAACTGTATTTATTAACAATCATTTGATGATGTTACTCTCCATATAAGCAATCTTCTCATACAAAATTCTCAACAAATATAAATCTTTAATGAAGCACAATGGTAAATAAACACCCTGCAATATATTTTCCAGTGTGTGTGTGTGTGTGGGGGGGTGTTCAGTGTGTTCCATTCTTTGCACTATTATGTCATCACCTTATAAGTACATAGAAGGTAACTGCTGTTTAACCAGTTTATACACCACTCTGAAAGACTGGACACTTTATCTACTGGTATAGGTTTATAGGAGAGTAAAGGCACTGTATACTCCAATATATTGTATTTTACTGTGTTTATTACTTCATTAAGAGTATAGTTACCTCCAGATAATAACATGAAGAAGCCTGGATATATGTGAAGCTTGCAACTTTTGTAAATATAGTATTGCTCAAGTACTAGCATTTTTGTATTTTTTTACCTTTAAATCTAGATCCATTACATAATCCTTCAATTTATAAATATTTTCCTTAGTTCCCCTTTCAGATAAAAAATAAAGTATTTGATTGTTTGTATATGGTATGGTATAGTTCCTGTTCTACCTTCTTTTGAATTAGCAGTACGTTATGGGTCTGCCTTGTTTTATTGATGTCTCAAAACTTTTAAACTCATATGGCCATATGATCGAAGTTTTGAATCTTTGAACACTTTGAATTGAGATCACCGCACAGCACAGAAAGGGAGGTTAACCATTTTCCTCACCGTAGTGTGATCTTAGAGTTGGTATATTTAAGTAGGAGGGGGTGTGGGGGTGCAGGGGGTGCAGGGGGGCTATAAAAAATATAAAGGTGAAGCTTTTTGTTTAGGTTTAGTGTTTTTGGGTTTACTATCAAATGACTGAAAATCAAAATACTGAATCCCAAAAAGACTGAAAATTCAAAATATTGAATACAATTTTAATGCATGGGGCAAGCTCCCCTCATGTGGGGGCATACGGCCCTCACACCCCCTGCTAACTATATATACCAACTCCAAGATTGCACAACGGTGGAGAAGGGGCAAATTCCATCATTCAGTATTTAGAATTTTCAGTCTTTTTGGGACTCAGTCTTTTGGTTTTCAGTTACTTGATAGTAAACCGTGTTTTTGTTGTAGTTTCGAAGTTTCAAAACTTCGATCATATGGTCTCGGTCATATGGGTTTCAAAGTTTTAAAATTTCGATAAAACAACATAGACCCCGCTTATGGGTCTACCTTGTTTTATCAAAGTCTCAAAACTTTCAAACCCATATGGCTGAGACGATATGATCGACGTTTTGAAACTTCAAACTCTTTGAATTGAGATTGCCATACAGCACGGAATGGGAGATTTACCATTTTCCTCACTGTAGTGTGACCTCAGAGTTGGTATATTTAAGTAGCAGGGAGTGTGGGGGAGTCAGGCGGGATTGCCTTCCCTGCAAAAATGTAAAGGTGAAGCTTTTTGTTTAGGTGTAGTGTTTTTGTTGTAGTTTCAACTTTTCAAAACTTCGGCCATATGGGTTTCGAAGTTTTGAAATTTCGATAAAACAACATAGACCCACGCTTATACATGTGATTCAGTATAGCCAAAATATAATTGCTATATAAACAGAAAAGTATGTGTGTATCAATAGTTGCACATTTTCTTAGATGTAGAAATGGCAATATATGTATGTTTTGTTAGCTACATGAAAATAATAGCTATTTGTTGTAGTAATAATACAGTTGTGTATGATAGAATAGACCTTTGCACAATGACTGCATCTTACCAAAAGCTGCATTGCCTCATATTACAATGCAACTTTGATTTGTGTGTGTTCTAAAAGAGAGAACCAGTCTGTTTTGTTTTAATTAATTTTCTAGAAATGGAGATGGCCTGCTACTTTTTCCTTTATGTTTGGACTGCTGTTTTGATTTGACAAAATCTCTAATTGAAAATGATACCTGAATCAGGATACCCATATTTCCCTCTTACTCTAGATTATAAACATGAACTCTGTAAAGCAGTAACAATTTTTACAGTGATTGTATAGAAAAGAAAATACAGCCAGATTTCAAGGAAACAATAAGGTAAAAATCTGCTAATGTGCCTATTTGTCATTTGAAGCTGCTAAATGCATTCAGTGACTTTGCTATAGTTAGACTATTGTGTTTTGTACAAAGTATTAAGAGAAAAATATTAAATGCAGTTAAGAGTTATGCTATTACCAGCCATCTGTTTAAAATACATTCTTTTGCATGTTTATTTTGGTCATCTCTATACCTTTATCCACTTTCCACAGACATAAACAGTTTTCATTTATTCACTTAGAAAAGACTGACTAGTTTTATTACCTTATAAAGGTAATCTCATTGACTGGTAAAATCCAATCTTTTTGAAGAGAGACTGATTATAAACTTCAATAATTTAATACAGTGGTTGTACCATGAATGCATGAAATGGATTCGAGTACTGGATATGTATCAGCAGTTTCTGCTGGGAAACAGAGTGTGTGTGCATGTACGTGTGTGTGTGTGTGTGTGTGTGTGTGTGTGTGTGTGTGTGTGTGTGTGTGTGTGTGTGTGTGTGTGTGTGTAAATGGTGGCTGTATGTGTGTGGGTATGTGTGTGTGAAAAATATTTTGGATAAGTCTCAGCTGCTGTTGCTAATATTGCACAAGAAGACACTGGCCTCAGACCGAGGTGGGCAAAATGCTGGGGAAATCAATGATTTTAAGCCTGTTCTGTACTTGTACAATATAAAACCTTGCTTGGGTTTAGAAGGTGTTATTTATTACCAGAGGCAGAAATGTGCATTTGTCATAAGTTCTGAAGGCTGGCTATTCCCTTACAAATCTGTTTGGGTGACCATAGTGTGGGATTCAAGGTCAATAACTCTTGTTCTTAACATAGCTGATGATAGTAGTGTGAGATGCAAATGCCAGAACTCTATCCACCAAAGGGAGTATAAAATATTCCTATCTATTTATCTTATCTTCCTTATTATTTTCAAAAGATGATGACATATCTAGTTCACCTAAAACTGTGTGGCAATAAAGCTAATGAATTATGCTTTCTGGTAAACAGTGTTATTTCTTCAAGTATATGGCCAGACCTTGCTGTTAAGGAAACCATGCCATTATTTTTTAATTTTTTATACTGATTTCTGACACTATTAGCAACACTTTCACTTTTATTCAAAAGTGTTTTTTCTGAAGACTTTGTTGAATAATTTCCTCTGGCCAATATATTTCCATAATTTATTCTGTATTAACCTTTATTTCCTGTATCTAAAATGCACTGCACCCATTCCCCTTTGCTTAAAATCCTCTGTCTGCTAACCGTATCACTATTACTAAAATTTAAGCAGTGATAATCCCCTGGATTCAATAAATTCCGTGCAGGAATAGCACTATTCTTGCACGGAGTGGTTTGTGTCCGTATAGCACAGCAGCGCACCTTGCATATTCATGAAGGTGCGCTGCTGTTCTACCTATACAGACATGAACCGTGAACAAGTGCAGGGGACATGTCCCAGCAGTGCTTGCACAGTTAACACTCCCCCTGCACTCAGAAAGTGCCATTACGACACTTTGAAAACCAACAAAACTGTCCGCGGACACAAATGGAAATAATAACTGTGTCCGGGGACACTGAAATGTAGAAAACAGACAGGCATACCCCTTCACAGTATAGACCAGCACAGGATGTCCAGATCAGGACATACATAGGCCATTAGGGGGCAGCAGAACATAAGGCATGTAAATCTGTTTTTTTTACTTATAGCTGAACTTCACCAGCTCTGCTGAACAATCTTTTCCAATTATCCCAGTTGGAACATTACTTCTAGATATCACCCCCTATCCCCAGAAAGGTATTAATAGGGAATTACCTTTTATTCATATAAGTAAATAACATAGACAGCTTAATCTATTGTAATGAAATACTCCTGCTAGAGGACTCATTAATTATACCTTCTCCCCTACATACCTAGACCAAAAGGACACCCTTTGCATGTAGTTAAGAAAAGTAGTTACAGAAAGTGCCATGTACCTACCCAAAGCCTTGTAGAACACAGGCTCACTGTATAACTGATTACCTCTCAGCTCTGCCTGCTCCATTCGCCCTGTGGGCTCACTCCGCTGCCCTACCCTACCCCCAATTTCTACACACCCTCAGGGGCCCTAGACTTATACTTCTCTAGCCAAACCCTCTCTCCCAACCCTCCAATCCTACGCTTTAACCAATCTAGCTAATTTAACCACACCCCTCCTATCTACCTCTCTCCTTCCCACTTCATCCACTACCTCCTCTTAAAATACTTAATCTTATTTCATTACTTTTACCACTTCTTCCTCTTTAAGGACTCTTCAAAACCCTTACATCTTTTTATCTTATCCTAGCCCAGGTCCTGCTTTAGCAATACAGGTAACCCTAACAATATGTCTAAAACAACAAAACCTATCCTAACCAAGTTAATACTCATAGCTACTCTTATACCTGTCCTCACCTCTGCCTATCGCCTCACCTCCATTGAAAAATTGAACTATTACCACTTCAACTACTCTCCTAAACAAACAGCTAATCAAAAGTATACCCTTACCCATTTTCAAATAATTATTACATCCACATCCTGCTACCTGCTAGCCAAGTACCATCGACTCACACATAACAAATTCAATCACATCACTGTAAAAAAAGCTGAAATATCTAACCAGCTTCATTAACTACCCTGTTTCTGGCCTAAAAACACCCACCTTAGAAGACGGTGACATCCACCCTAACCCAGGCCCAACTAATGTCCCCACACTAACAACTCCTTGTACCACTCCCTCCACCCTAACAACCCAAACCAGTCTAATTCCTTACTTGTAGGTCATCTCAATATCTACAGTATTAATAACAAAATTGCCCATCTCCACACCCTCCTTGCTATGCATTCCCTTGATATCTTCTGTCTCACAGAAACCTGGTTAAACCCTGGAACTAAGGACAATGAAATAATTCCCCCAGGTTACAATATATTGAGACTCAACCACATAAAACGTAGAGGAGGGGAAGTAGCACTACTATTTAAATCCGTGCTACAGATCTCCTCTATACCTTATAACCCACCTCAAGATAGTAAAGCCAAAGCCCTTATCTCCCTACTTCAACTTAACCCCAGCAAAGCCCTATACATCATCTGTATCCACTTACCTCCTGGTAATAATAGTACTATAATAGAGAATATTCTAAGCTGGGCATCCAGTACTTACCCACAAGAAACAATTATATTAGGAGACTTTAATACTGACTGGAAATGTGTAAATACAGATAATACTTCATCACATATTAATCTTCATGGCTTTAGTCAAACAATTACCACCACCACTAGACTTAACAAACCTAACAACAAAGAGAGTATCCAGGATTGTATACTTATTAATAAACAACAAGAAATTTACAAGGTAGGAACTCTACCTAAGGGTTTTGAAGAGTCCTTAAGTGATCATACTTTAACTTACATTATAAGACAAAAGAATGACATCCCAAACACCCCCACTTATAGGACCTCACGAACCAACAAACACTTTAACCCTGTAGTATTCCAAAATGAACTTAATGCCTGTAACTGGAACCCACTAAAAATTCTCCCTCTTGAGGAGGCTGTTAAATATTTCAACTCTAAATTCTTAACTATCCTTGATAAGCATGTACCTAAACGGTCCATCAGAATAAAGTCCAAACCAGCTCTCTGGCTTTCAAAAGAAACTAGACAATAAATATTGCTTAGGCATAAATCTTGGGCCATGTGGCGAGCATCCCAAAATATCTCTGAGCAGCAAACATTTAGACAGTTGAGAAATATTACAAAAAAAGCAATACTCACTGATAAAAAAACGTAAAAGTTCTGGTCTAGCTTAAATAGACTCGTACACCCAGGGCACTCTAGTACACCCCCCCCCCTTTAGGGGCGGATAACAATACCTCCCATCAAACTGCCAATGCCTTCAATATCTTTACCAGAAAGGCTCATCCAGACTCTGCTACACTTTGTTGTGAAGGAAAGGTTAGTTTGCTTTTATTTTTTGTATTTTTGTATTACTTTATTGCCTTTCTATATTTTGAATACTGTGGTTTGTTTTCTTTACCTTGTGTGTTACTTGCATTCTGCTTTAACAGCATATTAAAACTTCAGTATCCTTCCTTCACCAAGAATGATGCCACAATATAGAGACAAGATGATCAGCTTTAACAATTGGCTTAATGTCTGGTGTCATTCAAAGGGGATCCAGTGTCTGTCTGCCTGGGATGACATGCTTGACAAGCCACGCTGCTTCGCAAGGGACGGCTTGCACCTGTCACCCCTGGGATTCCGGATATTGGCTAAGGCTCTTGCCACCCCCATAGTGCCTTTTTTAGGCAAGGCTCAAATTCTAAACCTACCACCCTAGAAAACAAAAATGGGAAGAAATTGAGGGTAATGCTGCTCAATGCCAGAAGTCTAAATCTCAAAATGCACGCACTCGAGGCCCTTCTCAGTATGGAGAACATCGATGTCTGTGCTGTAACTGAAACCTGGTTCAAGGCTCCTGAGAGCACCCGGCACTATTAGGTTTTACCTCATATCATGCGTTCGGCCCCAAAACCCGGACCACTCCACAAAAGGAGGGGTGTATCCATATTCATAAAGGATACTCACACCTCCAGGTTGGTGGCAACGCATGAAGCTTCGGAAACCATCCAGGTGCAACTAACAATAGGCAAAACTGCTCTACAAATTGTAGCATGCTACAGGCCACCCTCTCAAACTCAGGAACCCCACACAGCCTTCCTGAAGACACTGGAGGGTATAAATGTATCTCCAAACACCATCATATTGGGTGACTTCAACTACCCGAATATAGACTGGGAACATTACTCAAGCCCTAACTTTCTAGCCCAACGGTTCCTGGAGTTCATAAATTCAAATGCCATGGAACAGCTAGTCACTGTTCCCACGAGAGGAGAAAATATACTAGATCTCATTGTCACAAACATGGGGACAAAATGCTCCACACGAAGTATATCCCTCATTGGTGAGATCTGATCATAAACTAATCTCACTGGAAATCCACATCCCGGCCCCACCCCAAACAAAAAAGACCATAGTGAAGAACTTCTCTAAAGCAAACTTCACACTACTCAAGACTGGTGTGGTATCCTTCAAGGCCCCTGAGTCAGAGGAAACCACAACCCAAGCTGGAAGCCCTTACAAATGCCTTCTATGAACACCTCCAGGACTGCATGGATCAGGCAATCCCAAATAAAACCAAGACTCTTTCCACAAAGGGCAAACGTCCAGTCTGGTGGACCCCAGCCATTAACAAACTTTACAATAAGAGGAGAAAGCTATTACATGATAGAACAAAATCCATAAAAGGGAAGTCACCCCTGATCATTATTAGTAAAAATTACGAGCACTCATAAAATCAACTAAGGCCAATTTTGAGAGAAAAATTGCCATGGATTCAAAGGACAATCATAAGGCCTTTTTCAGCTATGTTAGGAACCTGGGTGGAAACTCACAGATATGCTCAGAATTAGTCCAAAATGATACAAAAATCACTGAACCCACAGACATTGCCAACATACTGGCAGACAGGTTCAGTGCAAACTTCACCCCTCTCCCCTAAAGGAGAGATAACTATCCCAGCCGAGTGTAGCCTCCCGGACATCTCAAATGCGCAGGTGAAAGCTGCTCTCTCTAAAGCTAAAAACACAGCATCAATGGGACCGGATGGTGTCCCCGGCTGTGTGCTACACGAGCTAAATGAGGAATTAAACCCGCACATAAGGCAGCTGTTTAATCTCAGCCTTACCACAGGATACATGCCCAAGGAGTGGCGACGGCAACTGTGGTCCCACTCCACAAAGGTGGCGCCTCACGGACCCTGGTAATTACCGCCCATAAGCTTAACAAGTCTAGTCTGCAAAGCTATGGAGAGGATCATAATGGAGCTCATAAACAAAGATATAGGGGACTTGCAGACATTGGACCCGACCCAGTTTGGCTTTGTCAAGGGAAGATCATGCCTTTTGAACTTGGTCGACTTCTTGAAATAGTCACCAAGGCCATTGATGAGGAAAGGCAGTCCATACAGCCTACCTTGACCTTGCAAAGCTTTCGACACAATACCCCACTCGGGTATTGTAGAAAAGCTTACCAGCTTAAATGTAAACCCATATGTCACAAGATGGGTTGCAAACTGGCAAGGACAGAACCCACAGGGTTAGAGTTGCTGGCGCTGTGTCAGACTCCAAGCCGGTCACAAGTGGTGTCCCACAGGGCTCGGTCCTTGGCCCCTATTGTTTGGCATCTACTTCTCAGAAGTACAGGCCAACATGGGAGGACTTTGGCTGACAAAGTTTGCAGATGACTGCAAACTGGGCCATAGTGGAAAGTGCATCGGACACTGATATCCTTCAGAAGGGACTCACGGAAACAGATAGCTGGTGCCAGAGCCATGGCCTGAAGTTAAACGCCAAAAATGTATAGTCATACCCTTCGGGAAAAACAAGGTAACCCCAAGCTACCATATAGGTGGCAATCCACTAAGCACAGAAGAGGTTATCAGGGACCTGGGGACCCAGGTTGACAGTGGCCTTTCTTTTGACACTCACATTGCTAAAGTGGTTAGAAAGACCTTCTACATTGCCCACCTGATCATGAAGGATTCACATCCAGATCTAGTGAGGTCATTGTTCCCTGTACTCTTCACTTATCAGACCAATGATCGAGTACAATGCCCCATTCGGGATGTATCTCACCCGACATCTGCAGCAATTGGAGAGACCCCAAAAGTTCCTCACCAAAAGGATAAAGGACTCCAAAATCTGTCATATGCTGCCAGATTGAAGAAACTCCAGCTCTATTCAGTCGCATACCGTCTGCTCAGAGGTGACATGTGCCTGACATACAAGGCCATGTCCAACCCGAATTAATGGACATGCTCCACCTCAAAAATCCAAATCCACCAAAACCACTAGAGCAAGCGACTTAAACCTTAGCACGGATATAAATAGGACGTGCTGGAGGGATAGATTTATCACTCAGAGACTCCCTATGCTGTGGAATAAAATCCCGGTCCATGTGAGGCAGAGCACCTCGCTGACTCTGTTCAAGAGAAATCTAGACCTGTGGATGGGAGATCGTAGGTTTACCCCGGGAATCATCTCTGGGTCACTGCTGGACAGAGGCACAACAAACTAATGGGCACAGTATTTTTTCATATAAGGGGTGGCGTAAGCCACAATAATTTGGGCTAGGCTTATAAATGCCTTAGGGCAGATAGCCTAGTATAAACCTATGAACCTATGAACCTATAAAAGAGACCACAGCTCTCTCTCTTCTGAGTCAGGCAGAATTTTTTTCCCGCCCTCCCACGCAGTTACAGTTGTCTTGTTAAATGCCACTGTCTTTCTAGTTGTCTGTCTCTTATGTTAATCTGACCATATATCTCATTTCCTCTCTACTTTCACTGGCTTGTGTGAGTAATCACAAAATCATCATTTTGAAATCCCTCCTTCAACTATTTAAATTTATTGGCCATCCTACTGTATTCCATAGTACCAGAATACAAAAGTGACCACCCTTTCAATCCATCTTGCTGTTTTAAAAATAGTAACTCTCCACTAAACCTTAACTTTTTAAACAGGTAAAACTTAAGTTACCTACTTTCACATCTAACTTCTCTAGTGCACACTGCAGTGTGCATTTTTTTTTCATCTTACCTTTAAGCATCCCTGTGACTAGCACTTTCTCTAATACCTGCTGGAAAGCACTAGGAAGCCTTAAACTGATACAATCACTCAACTCTCCTTGTTAATAAGGAGAAATTAATAGTAGGCACTAAACAGCCTATAATTGCAAAGTACCTTGCTAAGGTAAGGGAAAACAGCTCCTGTACTTTACAAAAAAAAAAAAAAGCACCAAACCAGGCATGTCCAAGGGTCAGCTTCCGGTGATTTCTCCTGTCCACTTGGTGAATCTGGGCATACTGGGGCAATGCAGTAATTACCTCATGTACACAGACAACCCTCTCCTTCTACCACCCAACACTACAACCTGTGAGAGATGCACTTACATAGCCAAAATGTAAGCAAAGCTCTCTCCACCCAAGATTGTGCTAGACAGTCAAGAGGAGAAGGTTAACACCCACACTACACCTCAAGCAAAACATAGCCCTTCTAAACCCACACCACCAACACCCACATATAGCAACACTAAATCCACATATGCAGAGGCCCTTAACTGTAACCTGCCCAAGCAACAAGGACCTCTGAAGCTGAAACGTAAACAAACACCAATCACAACCAAAGTGTCACATAGTTCACAACATCAGTGTGCCACCCACGAAAAGTCCCTAAGGCAAGACAATATACCTAATACTTTAGTCATAGGTGACTCTATAGTCTGGCACACTGATGTCCCTCTCACCAGGTTGAACAAGGAGAAAATTACAGTCAGCTGCCTGTCGGGTGCCAGCATCCGCCACATAACACATGCATTCAAGTCACTTCACAACAAGTACAAATATGACTCTGTCATTGTCCATGTTGGAGTGAATGACTTGAGATGTACCTCCCTGGTCTACATGAAAAGAGACATGGAAGAGCTCTCGGATCATGTGGCCCAGGCAGGTATGACCCTAGCCCTGAGTAGCATCCTGACTTCGCCCAGAATTATACCACAATATAAGGACAAAATGATTGACTTCAACAATTGGCTAAGCTTCTGGTGTCATTCAAAGGGGATCCAGTATCTGTCTGCTTGGGACAACATGATTGACAGACCACAATGCTTTGCCAGAGATGGTCTGCACCTGCCGCCCCTGGGATTCAGGTTACTGGCTAAGGCTCTTGCCACCCCTATAGTGCCTTTTTTAGGAAAAGTTCAAAGGACAAAACCACCACCGTAACAGTTACAAGCATGCAAAATCTGAAGGTAATGCTAATCAATGCTAGAAGTCTAAACCTCAAAATGCACTCTCTCGAGGCACTCCTAAAAATGGAGAACATCGATATCTGTGCAGTAACTGAGACCTGATTCAAGGCTCCAGAGAGCACCCCTGCAATACCAGGCTACAACTCTTACCACACTTTTCGGCCACCAAACCAGGACCGAAACACTAAAGGTGGAGAAGTGTCAGTATTCACCAAGGATGTTCACACCACCAGGCTAGTTGCCCAACACAATGCGTCTGAACTTCTGCAGGTGCAACTAACACTAGGTAAGACTGCAATCCAAATTTTAGCTTGCTACAGATCCCCCACCACACCCCAATTCTCACTACACCTTTCTAAACATACTGGAAAATATTAAGATAGAACCAAACACCCTAATACTGGGTGATTTTAACTACCCTGCCATTAACTGGGAAAACTACTCATGTACCAAC
Source organism: Protopterus annectens (assembly GCF_019279795.1). NCBI lineage: Eukaryota > Metazoa > Chordata > Ceratodontiformes > Protopteridae > Protopterus > Protopterus annectens. The sequence goes on from NC_056744.1 coordinate 1,424,991,979, forward strand.
ACCTTTGCCCAACGGTTCTTGGAATTCATAAATTCCAATGCCCTGGATCACTAATTCATAATCCCACCAGGAGCTCCAGTATCCTAGACCTGGTCATTACCAACATGGGAAATCGATGCTCCACACCTATGGTCACCCCCTCATTAGTCAGGTCTGACCATAAGCTAATAACCCTTAACATCCACATGCCACCCCCACCCCCCAGTAAGGAAACCTCCATAAAAAACTTCTCCAAAGCCAACTTCATGCTACTCAAGTCAGAAATGCCAAACTTCATGACACCCATGCAGACGGGAACTGAAAGTTCAACTGCTGAATCCTACACTAAGGCACTGTATGAGCACATCCACTCATGCATGAATCGTGCCATCCCAAATTGAACCAAGATGCTCTCATCCAAAAAAAGGAAGCCAATCTGGTGGTCCCCTTCCATAAACAAACTTTACAACAAAAGGAAGAAACTGTTGCAGAAAAGAGGAAAATCCCAGGATGCAAAAAACTCCCTTACCAGCCTCAGTAAGAAACTGAGATCCCTCATAAAATCCTCCAAAGTTAGTTACGAAAATAAAATTGCCAAAGATTCCAAAGACAACCACAAGGCATTCTATAACTATGTCAAGAATCTAAATGGCAATACTCAGATCTGCTCTGAGCTAAAACAGAATGGCATTAAATATACTGATCCCAAGGATATTGCCAATATCCTGGCAGATCGATTCAGTGCCAACTTCACCCCCCTCTCACCCCCTAAATAGCCCATCTCAATACCGGAAGATTGCCAAATTCCAGTAATAATGGCCACAAAGGTAAAAAATGCACTCTCCAAAGCTAAAAATACAGCATCCATGGGACCAGATGACATCCCAGGCTGTGTACTACATGAACTACATGAACTGCAATATGAACTGGCACCTCACCTAAGTGTCATGCTTAATCATAGCCTCACCTCAGGTTTTGTGCCCACTGAGTGGCACAGAGCTACAGTTATCCCACTCCACAAGGGGGGATCCACCTTGGATCCTGGAAACTACTGTCCCATCAGTCTGACAAGCCTTATCTGCAAGGCCATGGAGCGTATTATCATGGAACATAAACAAAGACATTGGCAACCTTCAAACACTGGACCCCACCCAGTTCGGGTTTGTGAAGGGCCGATCTTGTCTCCTGAATCTGATTGACTTCTTCGAATCAGTCTCCAGAGCCATGGACAAGGTGGTCCACACAGCCTATCTAGACCTTGCCAAGGCCTTCAACACCATCCCCCACTCTGGAATCATAGATAAACTTACTAAGCTGGGCATTAATCCCTACGTCACGCAATGGGTTGCTAACTGGCTTACTGACAGAACCCACACTGTAAAGGTAGCCGACTCCAAATCCAGCTCCAGACAAGTGACAAGTGGAGTACCTCAGGGTTCAGTCCTGAGACTGCTCTTGTTTGGCATCTACTTCTCTGAAGTACAGGCCAACAGTAAGGGACTCTGGCTAACAAAGTTCGCAGATGACTGCAAACTGGGAGCCATTATTGAATCCCCAAATTATGTGGATACTCTACAAAAGGGCCTTACAGAAACAGATGCTTGGTGCCAGAGCCATGGGCTCAAGCTCAATGCCAAGAAATTTATAGTTATCCCCTTTGGGAAAAAACATGTATCTGTCAATTACCATATAGGTGGCAGTACACTAAACACCGAAAGTGTGATAAGAGACTTAGGACACAGGTGGACAGTGGTCTCACCTTCGATAACCACATCGCCACAACAGTCAGAAAATCCTTCTATGTGGCACACCTCATCACTAAGGGCTTTTCATCCAGAAAAAAGGAGGTCATTGTCCCACTGTACTCATCCCTCATTAGACCCATTATAGAATACAATGCCCCATTTGGTATGTACCTCTCAAGACATCTGCAACAACTGGAAAGGTTGCAGAAATACCTCACTAAAAGAATCACAGGCCTAAAGCAAATGTCCTATGCTGACTGTCTTAAAAAACTCCAGCAATACTCTGTCACATATCGTCTACTCAGAGGCGATCTCTGCTTAACATACAAGGCCATGTCAAACCCAGAGCTGTTGGACATGCTACACTTAAAGAAATCCCAATCCCTCAGAGTCACACACTCCAGGGATCTAAACCTTGTCATCACAATAAACAAAACATGCTGGAGGGATAGGTTCCTGACCCAGAGACTCCCCAGACTCTGGAATAGATTGCCCATACATGTCAAGCAGAGTGCCTCTTTGGCCCTCTTCAAAAGGAACCTTGACGATTGGATGGGAGAAAGGAAATTCACCCCAGGGATCACGTCAGTTGCCCTGCTAGACAAATAGTTTAGGAAGAAATAGCCAGGGAATTGTTATGGCTAGGTTTGTATAGGCCCTAGCGCTGATTGCCTAGTACCAACCTATGAACTTATCTTCTTCACAGACACCATAAAATCTCTAGCCTGACAAATTTTCTCAAACAACTCTAATCTCCCTACCACTTTACCTGATACTCTCCCAACATTCCAAATACAACCCATCACTACCTCGTACATCCAAAAACGTATCCAAAAACTTAAGCCATGTACCCCCGCTGCTGACCAAGTTCCATCTGAATACCTGCAAAAAGCAACTAAAGCAGTTATCCTGTATCCATCTTATAAACAGAATCATAAATGAAGAAACCATTCCTGATATCTGGAAAATCTCCCACATTATCCCCTTACATAAAGGCGGTAACTCCAGTGATTATTCCAACTACAGGCCCATAACTCTCTTATCACCCTTAGCAAAACTTATAGAAAAATGCATTCACCATCAACTAATAAACCACTTAACCCAACATAATATACTAACTAACTGTCAGCATGGCTTCAGGCCATTTCATAGTACCACCACAGCTCTCCTTTCTTTCACCGACTCCATCAATAAAAACTGTAATAACAACATCCTCTCATCAGCACTCTTTATAGATCTGTTAAAAGCCTTTGACATGGTCAACCACCCCCTGCTCATAAAAACTCTTGAATCCCTCTTTCTAGACACCAAGGCTGTTCTCTGGTTTAAGTCCTACCTTAACAATAGGCAACAAGCAGTCCTCTGGGAGAATAAACTATCTTCCCACCTGCCAGTCTCCCTTGGAGTCCCAAAGGGCTCCATTCTAGGTCCACTTTTATTCTCATTATTCATCAATGACCTTCACTTAGCAATCTCTCAAGCTACCTGCATACAATATGCAGATGATTCCACATTCATATGTTCTGCCATCTCCACATCTGAACTACAATCTCTAACCCAAACAGTATTTAACACAGCCGAGGCTTGATTCTTAAAATGTTGCCTCCTTTTGAACGCCAAAAAAGCCAAACTCTTACTCTTCGCACCTAACAGTAAGTCCCCCCTGGTAAATTTCTCTATCAAATCGAATACCTTATAACCCCCGATTCTACCACCAAACTGTTAGGAATCACAATTGGCAATTAACCTTACCTTTGATAACCATATAAATAACACTATAAAAATAAATAGAAAATTGGACTCCCTATATTGAATAAAACCCTTTTTAACACCAACAGCCAGAACTACAATAGCTCACTCCCATCTAATCTCAACTCTTCTTTGTGCTTCCTCCATTTATACTAACCTAAAGAAAAATAATCTCTCTAAACTAGCCAACTCCTATAACAATATTGCCAGATTTGCCACTGGTAACCCATTTAGAACTCACCACTGTCTGAACCTTCAGCAGCTAGACTGGCTTGAACTAAAAAACATTTTGATACTTTCCCAACTTACTATTGTCCATAAGATATTCTACCAACTTAATAACACACCAATACTTTCTAATCCTATTACCGCCTATACAAACCTCAATTCCTTACGCTCTTCCACTAAACTATTGGCTAGCATTAACAAGTCTAATAACTTGGCAGGTGACTCCTTGTTTTCTAATACCACTGGGAAATGTTGGAACCTGTTCCCATCTGATCTAACCTTACTTCCCTCCTTTCCACTCTTTAAACAAAGGCTCAAGATGCATCTTAAAACACACTGGTTATGCCCTTGCTGTTATCCTGACTAATCTTCTGCTTTCTCTATTACCTTATCTCTATACTGCCTCCCTTCACCAATTAATACTGCTTACCCCTTAGGAAGTAGTAATTGTCTTAAATTATTGTTACAACTATGAGATGAATTAAACTGTGAATGGATTGTAAACTACCTCACATGTTTTAATGTAAGAGTATCTTATCCTTTTAGGTAGTGTGTTTTACAAATAGTATAAATCTTTTTAGCTAATGCTCTCTGATTATTTTAACATAATTTCTTTTATATTTGTGTATGATAATCTTTTTGTATGGTGTGTTGCATAAATAGTACAATTTTTTTTGCTAATGCTCTCTGATTATTTCTAACATAATTTTCTTTTATATTTGTGCATGATAATTTTTTTGTATTTTATTATTGGAGCTTTTCTCCCCCGGCGTCTGCTGAAAATTGAAATAAATCCAGTTGGACTAGCCCGGTTAACAAATGTAAAATAAAATAAATAAATAAAGTACACACTAGCATACCAAATAACTCAACACCATCATGTTCCCAAGAGGAAGCAATTAAAAAGTGTCCCCAGTTGTGGCCAGAGTCCACCCATGTATGATGTAGTTATCCAGATGTCCTGCCCAAGAGGCTGAGAGGTATGTGCATACCCCTAAAGTGAGAAGAAAATTAAAATCCATTTCATTTTTTTCCATCCCAAGTTAAGTTTAGCATAAATGAGCAGGTGTGCGTATCACACAGCTGTGCTTAGCACAGCTTAAATATCCCAAGGGCCTAAATATAAATATACAGCTAAAGCTATCAAGGTGAGGTAGTGCAGTGGTTAGAGCTTCTGCTTTGCATGTAGGTATTCTGGGTTCGAGCCCCAATGAAGTCTGTTCACTTTTACATGGGAAAGTAGTATTAAAATTCTTTTGTTTTATTAAATGGGGTAGTAAATAATATTTATCAACCAAGGTAGTGTAGCTTGTCCAAAAGTGAGGTGTCAGTCTAGAAACATGTAAAACTCCCATATAAACACAAGTGCCTCATACAGTATAGTCACACAAGAATACAACATAATGAAAGCACATAAAGGATGTCATGGATGGTAAATATAAAATTATAATATGTCAGTAATGATGAAACAATCCTGATACTCTATAAAATGAAATCTGAGCAATGCTAAATAATGGTCAGCTATGCTAAGCTGGTGTAAGCATTCCTTGAATGTAAATGCTAAGCAGTAAGTAGCTCAGCTAAACAGATTTGTACACTGGTAAGCATCGCTAAGCAAAACCTACGCAGTTAAAGCTCCTGATAGTTTAACCATTTGTTGGCATCGTTTAGCTTCACGCAAACCTGTGCAAACCTGGTTACAACTGCTTAAAACTGCCTTGATCACACTGTCTGCATCAGCCTCTGTTCTGCCCAACAACAAAATAAACAGCACTTACAGGTCTTGAACCCAGGACCCTATAATCCATAGTCACAGCAATTTACCACTAAGCCATCTGAGCTGTTGGATTTCCTGCTGTTTTTCAAACATATCAATAAGGAAGAAACATTGTGGAATCACTAATGATTGGTATTTACAAATATATAAATAAATATATATATATATATATATATATATATATATATATATATATATATATATATATACAGGTTCCCTACATTAGAATGACAGCTCAGAAGCTCAGAAGATCGACACTCAAATCACCGATGCCAGAAGAACAAAACCTCAAAAACATGAAAGTTCACATGCCCGACTAACCACAATCACGACACTTAACAAAACAAAAAGTTCACTGTTACACACAACACACACACACACACACACAACACAAGCACACCAACAACCTAAAAATCTACACTACACCTTACACAAAACTATCTATGCACTAACCTTAACCCAAACCCTTACCCTAAGGTCCGACACTACCGCACACTTACCTTACCCGCACCCTAACCCTAACTCCCTCACTATCGCACACTTACATTACCCGCACCCTAACCCTAAGTCCCTCATTATCCCACACTTAACTTACACGCACCCTAACCCTATGTCCCTCACTATCGCACACTTACCTTACCCACACCCTAACTCTCTCTCCCTCACTATCGCACATTTACATTACCCGCACCCTAACCCTAACTCCCTCACTATCGCACACTTATCGGGTCACACTCACAAGTTACCCCATCGGTGTTTTCGCTGTCAGGATTACGACTTGTTGGTCATCTGCTTCGTCGATCTTCTGAGCTGTGGGTCTAACTTAGGGAACATATATATATATATATATATATATATATATATATATATATATATATATAGATATATATAGATATATATATATATATATATATATATATATAGATATATAAATATATAAAACATATACATATATAAATAGATATGCATGGGGATACATATATATATATATATATATATATATATGTATAATATATATATATATATATGGGTCTACTACGATGACCGAGCGGCGGTACCCCGACCGGACGCCGACCGACGCCAAGACCGACGAAAGACCAAAGGAGGGAATGGGTGATTTGAATCGCGGTAAGTGTGCGGATTGTGGAATGGGGGTAGCGGTCAGGTAAGTGCTCATTAGGAGCGGATGGGGTTAGGCTGGTGCGTGAGAAGGTGTGTTAAATGTCGGGTGGGTGGTATGGTGTGTGCAAGGTAAGTGTGTGCTGGTTCGGTAAGGTAAGTGTGTTAGGGAGGGTAGAGTTAGTTAGGGTTAGGGGTGATGTAGGGTTAGGTGTAGGGTGTGTGGAGCTTGGTCGGAGCTTGGGCTAGGGGTGGGGTGTTTGTGCAGGTGGTAGTAGGTGGTGTGTGGTGTAGGTGGACCTTAGGGTTAGGGGTTTGTTAGGGGGCTAGTGGCTAGCTAGTGTGTAGTGTAAGCGTGTTGTTTACGTCCGTAGGTGTCGGTACGGTGGTTGGTGTGTAATGGTGTTCGTGTTTTGCATTGTCGTTTGTGTGATGATGGTCATCTGGCGTCGGGGGAGTTTTCCATCGGGAATTGTCGGTCGGTAATTAGTAGTAGACCCATATATATATATATATATATATATATATAATATATATACATATATATATATATATATATATATATATATATATATATATATATATATATTACCAATAAAGACTAAAGTATATAATATATATATATATATATATATATATATATATATATATATATATTTATACTTGGCCATTAGCATGCTTAAAGACTTTAATATATGCTTTTTTTGGAGCTGTCATGCCTCCTTTTTGTTATTTGCCGAAATGTATTTGGTTAGTAACCGAATCCATTTCTGCAACTAACACTGTTCATGCATGGATACCTGCCAGCAAATGAGTTAATTAGAATTCTGCACTGGTTTCCTTGCAAGAACAGTGTAGGCAAGCTCGTGCATGTCAAAACACTAGTTTACTGGATTGTTTGATGGCCATATTCTGTGCAGGAGCAGCTACACTGTTCCTGCATGGAAAAATTACTTTATCAAATCTCAGGGAATATCTTTCACTTCTTATCACCTCACAAAAAGAGGTGATCCAGTTTGATCCTAGGGTGGAGTGCCTTCTGTGCAGAGTCTGCATGTCCTCCCTGTATTCAAGTGAGTTTCCTCATGGTGCTCCAGTTCCCTCCTGGATTCCAAAGACATGCAGTAGGTGGAACAGACACTCTAAATTGGCCATAGGTGTGATTGTACATGTGAGTGTGTGGTGTAGAAGAATTACTGAGGTACATCCAGCCAGTTGGTGATGTAAACCTTGGCTCTAGATGATTGTCACTGTTGACATGACACGCTGACCCCATGTGCAAAAATGGGAAAAGGAGTTGTGGATGGATGGATAGCTGGATGGATTTCTTTCACTTCTAACTTACCAATTTATCTTCTTTATGCCATCCTGTAGTATTACTCACCTGATTAGAATCAACAGTACTTTCCTCATTTACATTCATCTGCAACTAACTGAATGCTTGTTAGATCAGTAACATTCTAATTTGATTAATATTATTTTCATTTACCATATTAATAACCCTGTTTTTATCCATTTAAACTGAGTTTTGTGTATTTTCTTGATAGACTTTTTGCTTCTGCTCAAGTTGTATGTCCTTTTGTTCCTCTGTGTTTTTTCTCATTCCTGCTGACCATTAGGCCTTTGCAGTTGAACTAAATCCAATTTGTTTCATCATGATGGTCATTTGCAGCACAGGAGCAATAGCTTGTGTCGAAAAATGTATTTGTAAAGCTGTTTGTGTTAAAAATATATCAACAGTGTGCTCTACTGGGCAGAATAGAAATGTGCATGCATTATTGTAAGTGTTTAAATGTATATATTGTAAGAGAGGATACTGTAAAAGAAGAGGTTAATCTCAATCCATCTGACTTGAAAAATAGTAAGAAAATTGAATTACTGGACCTAGGCCATAAAGATGTTATCTCACAGTTTTGAATGAACCCAGGGATGCAATGTCTGTAAGAAGCATGGTCTGTTAGTCTCTGGAGGAACAGAAGTTTGTAATTGTTTTATGACTTCCAGAAGCTGCACCAGATCTGAGCAATGCTCTTGTGTGTTTATTATTGACATGTAGGTGCTAAATCCTGTAAGTTTCTAAGAATGGGGGGGGGTTGCATGGGAACCAGAAGTCAGATGATCAGCTGTATATTATGTCATTCTGTACAGAAGTAATGTTTTAATATTAGGTGAGACAGAAGTCTCAGGGCAGTCTGTTTCTTGCACCTGACATAGAAGGATCCCTCACTTATTTCATCTTGCCTTGTTTTATTAAGTAAGTAGGAACAGTAATTCTCTAGATCAGCCAGGAAAATATAGTGAGAATAGTTAAGCATTGTTTTCTGTAACTGTGTGAATCTTTCCAGCTGTGTTATTTTTAATATTTCCTGTGATTGAAACCCTTGTGTTTACTGTAAATAGATATTTTGTATTTTCATGTGCTTTTATTATTTAAACTTTTCATTGTGGCTGGTCCTTTAGAGAATATTTTAACATTTGAGAGTACTTATATATATTGGTGACACTGTGGCCACTCCTGAAATCTGGCTGTTTGGTCAACATTAACATTTGTATTAATATTAATTGTGTTCAGTATAATTTGGTACCTTCTAAGATCATTAGGTAGCTGGCTTTGTAGTGTCTGGTAGCAGTGATAATTACCTTATAGTCAGGGCAGAAGGGGGTACAGTGGGTAAATCTGTGCCAGCCTTTCCCAGGTGTGTGTGTGTGTGTGTGTGTGTGTGTGTGTGTGTGTGTGTGTGTGTGTGTGTGTGTGTGTGTGTGTGTGTGTGTGTGTGTGTGATAATCAAATCTCACAGGGTATTTGTGTCAGCTACTTGGAGCATGGACATGAAGCAGTGGTTTCACAGTGAGGGTGCTGGAGGACTTGGTTTGGACACTCTGCTTATGACTTAACCCAATAGCTGTGCTAGTAGGAGTCTTATTGGGGTCCTGGAGGGAAACAGATATAAAGAAATACATACCCCATGCTGACTTTGTTCTCTGTATGCTCTTAAGGGAGATTGTACTTGATGCAAAGAAGTCTGCTTCTGGAAATACTGAGTGTATCCATTTGTATTGCAAGTGAACACACCTCTCCAGTATCAGTTATGAGGATACAGGCTCCTTGATTCATAGTGGCTACAAGAGAAGGGGCAAAAGCAGCTTTTATACAGCCCTTCTAAGATTTTTATCAGTTATTGTGGCATATAACTGCCACACCTAAAACAGATTTTTGTAAAAGGAGTTTGAAAATCATATTGGGTATTGCAGGTTTAGCTATACTTTGTAATCAAAACAGACCATTCCCAACAGTTTAACCTACATACTAAAAAACAGTGTATAAAAAATGTAAACATGTAGAGAAGCATAAAACATCAAACTTTCAAATTAAATAGAAAATACACAGTGAGAAGATACACCAAATATCAATTATACAGTATTATCTAACTGAGCAACTTTTCTCATCTCTATATCTGCCAGACATCAGCTAAAACAGTCTCAAGTACTAGCTATTTCAGTCCTGTCCCTTGTTAACATATATATTTATTTTACACAATTCAGATTAGAAACATTAGGTTAATGGCCTCTTTTCATGGGAGAACTGAGGTGATATCCATACTGACAAGGAGCCAGGGCACTGAGGAACTTCCTGTACCATGACCAAACTCCTGGTGCATACAGCCATTGAGTGTGAGTGTTCATTCTATTTTTAGCACATTGAAGGCTGGGAGAACAGCACACAAAACATGGCAACCAAAGTAAATGGAGTAGAGGCAAATGCTGACTCTGTAGAGATGTTTGCTGAGCTTGAAAAGGAAAGTAATGTTTGGGAGAAGGAAGCCAGTGATCATATTGAGGAATCATAAGAGATATTTCAGCGCAAGCTATTTGAAGTGTCAAAGATGAAGAAGAAGAGGAAGTTATAATTGCAACCCTCTAGTCAAGTAGCAGGCTGTGGGATGATATATTAGAAAATTTGATAGAACAAAGTGAGCCAGAGATGGGGAAGGAAATATCGTAGCGTAAAATGATGGAGGGAATAAATAAGGAAGAAGAACAGCAAATAAAAAAGATATCATTTGCAGTAGTAGTTGGAACATAAAAAGAATCTAGAATGGAGAGAAAGAAGACAGAAGAACCAGAGAGGAAGAAGTATGTAGTGAGAATTCAGAGTAAAAATGAATTGGAAATGGATAGGTATGAAATATGGGACAACATAATTGTGCATTTAGGCATAAAGGCACAAGAGGTAAGAGCTTTTATTCTGATTAAAAAGAGATTTGTTATGATATTTGTTGATACTAGTGAACTTTTTGAAACTTTTTTTGAAAGAATATGAAGAGAAAAAAGATATATATATCCATGGAATAAATATATTACAAATATTTTTTTCAAGAAGCACAGAAATAAAGTTAATATACAACTTTGGACAGAACCTGAAAGTCTGTAAAATACTTATTAAGGAACATTTGTAATAAAGTGAGGGACATTTCTAAAGTTATTTATAACAGAGGATGTTGGACAGAGTCTCGGGACTGTAATGTGTTTTTGAAAATGTAAAATGGCAAAATTGTACATATTCCAAGCATGATTAATGTTGATGGTCATAGAGTTATTGTTACAACTGAATACATGTTTTTTCCGTTATAAGGAGGGACATTTTGTGAATAATTATGACAAAAAGGGATGCTATTCATGTTGGGAAACTGATCATGATGCTAAAAATTGTGAAAAAAATGTTATAAATGTAAGCAAACAGAACATGTATGGATGGATTGTGGGGAAGGAAACAAGATAATGGGATCCTATCTCCATGGGAGATGAGAGATAGGAAATTTACCCCGGGGATCATGTCAGTCACCCTGCTAAACAGGGGTCCAGGGAAGTAAATATTGTGGGAAGAAATAGACAGGGAATTGTTATGGCTAGGCTTGTATAGGCCCTAGGGCCGATAGCCTAGTACCAACCTATGAACCTATAAGAGTGTGATGTAAGACAAATATATGAGCAATGTACAAAAAGGGGAAGGGAAGAGGGAAAGTCAACAGAAGTTAGTAATGAAGTAGATATAAACTGGAAATGCTTAAAAGAAAAGTTCAGTTGGGAAAAGGGTTAAAGATAGGGAAAGAAAATTTCAGGATTTAGGAATGAAAGTAAAAAGAAATGACATGGATAAAGAGATAATTTATCATAAATTAAACAGAAGGGTGACAAATCTTTGGATTTCATCTATTAATGTTAATAGTATAAAGAATATATTTAGGAGAATTGGAGTGATAGAATGGTGTAATACATGTGATGTAGAAGGTATTAGGGTTTTTAATAAGGAAGAAAGAGTACTGGCAGAAACATTACGGTTAGGGGCAAAATATGGAATTTGGGTAATGGAAACTGTTCACGGATTGCTATATTGTATAGAAAGGGAATAAAACTTTTGGATCATACTTTAGTTAAATTAGGGAGATTGATGGTAGTGGACTTTAGATAGGAAGGGAAATCGTATAGATTAATAACAATATATGCATATGTGATATGTAAAGAAAGGGAGACATTATTTCAATAAATATTAGACTTGTTATAGTAAACATGGATATAATAGTAACAGGAAACTTTAATTGTGATTTAAGAAGTAAAAAGCAAAAAAAAATAATAGATTAGATAAGAAAGTGATGGAAGAAGTAATAAAACGTGGCAAGTTAGAATTATGGAATCTAAATAAAATACATATTAGAGAGGAAAATTTCAAATTTCAACAGAGATAGATTATTTTCTGTTATCTAAAACCATGAGAACTGTGATAGAAGAAGCAGTAGAAACGTGGGGTCATTTAGCAATATGGGTTGAAATAGATGAGAGTAAAGAATATATAAAATTGGAAAATGAATTAAGAAAATTAATGAAAAGTAATGGAATGAGAAAGGTCAAGAAGATCTAACAATGCTGTGGAAGGATCATTTCACAATGAGAGATTTTTACAAAATTTGGTCAGAATGGTGAATGACATTAAAGAAACATATAAAAAATTATTTAATATGAGAAAACAGGAAAAGACAAAAAGATAAAAAGTAAAATAAAGAAATACAAAAAGCCATTTTAAATAGTCTTGGTAGGAATGAAAGGGAATAATTTAGAAAAGAAGATGAGATTTATCAAAAAAAATCAAGAGAAAAATAAAGATATATAAGCAAAAATATTTTACAAGGAAAAAATGAATAAGAATCATCATATTTCAGTGCAAAAGTAAAAGAAGATAGTGGTATAATGAGAGAGACGAAAACTAAAACCAAGAAAAATTGAAAGAGAACAGAAAAATATAATAATGAGCATCATAATTATGTATATAAAGGAGATGATAAAAAAGGGGATAAAAAGGAAAAATCAGTGGAGGGTAATACAGTTTACGGAATAAATGAATAAAGGATTGGAACAACAAATTACAATAACAGAAATAGACAAAGTAATGAAAAAAATATAAGTTCAGCAGCTCGACCAGATGGTATAGGATACTTATTGTATAGGAATGTAATGCAATAGCAAAAAGGAATACTGATAAAGATATTTAATGAATAGCTAAATGATGGGATTAATTATGAAGAAATATGTAGGGGTGTTATGAGATTTATATGGAAGAAAGGAAAAAAGAGGCCAATAGTGTTGAATAACAGTAATTATAAATTATTTATGAAAATAATACAATAATACAAAAAGATTAGAAAATAAGTTGAATTATATAATGGAAGAAGATATTTATGGAGTTAAAGAAATTGGAAGCCAAGAGTTATTAATAAGAATTAGGGAAATAGTAGATGATATTAAGAAAACACAAAAAGAAATAAAATTAATAGTGGCTGACATAACTAAATCATTCGATTCAACAGAGCATAATATATTACAGCAAATAATGGAAGAATATATTTTTGATATAAAGATCAAAATAAGTATGTGAATCAGTATATACATATACTAAAATAAGAATTTTAGTAAATAAGTTTATAGGTTCATAGAAGGTTACTATGCTAATGGCCCAAGAGCCCTTACAGGTGTAGCCATATTTATCCCAAGTTACCCCAATTGTCGGTGGTTAAGTGAGTGAAGTTTGCAGAGGCAAAGGTCTTTGGTAGTTAATACAGACTTCCTCTGCCCAGAAGGGGCATGGGCATTACCTCAGGAGTGTATCTGCGGTCACCCATCCATTGATTTAGGTTGCAATTGAAGAGGGTTAGGGAGGGGCCATGTTTCATGTGTATTGAAAGCTTGGTCCAGAGAAGTAGCAGTTTCTAGGAGATGTCTATCTCTCCAGCATGACCGGATCAGGGGCTAGGTTAAAATCCCTGGAGAAAGTGATCCTCATGTGGTTTGATTTATGCATGTGTCACATTTCCATCAGGGCTGGGTCAGAGATTGTCCTGTAAGCCAGGCACAGGTCACCATTTAGCAACCTGTAGGAGACAGAATACAGTGACTGGGCTTTCAGCCTTTCCATGTAATACTTGTTTTGTATACCCTGTAATGTCTTGGCAAGAAAACTCTGTGTTCTCTCCAATTGTTGCAAGTCTTTGGTGAGGTACTTTCAAAGAGAGCATTGTACTCAATTATTGGTCTGATAAGGGCCAAGTATAATGGAATTATAATATCCTTAGATCTAAATGCAATGATTTATTTATAAGATGTGCCATATAGAAGTATTTCCTTACTACTATGGATGCATGGTGGTCAAAGTTCAGATTGCTATCAACCTGAATACCCAGATCATGTACCATGGGGTCTACACTTAGGGGGGGTACTGTCTATAATGTGATTAGCAGGGATCTTAGCTTTCTGAAAAGGAATAATAATGCATTTTTTGCATTTAGCTTTAATCCATGGTATTGGCACCAATCATTTGTTAGCACTGTCTGCAGTATATTAACATCATCGGGAGACTCAATGATTGCTCCCAATTTGCAATCGTCAGTGAACATGGTCATCTACAAGTTGTCCAAGTTTGCATGGATGTATAACAAAGAAAATCTGAATAGTAAGGGGTTCATCACCGAACCCTGTGGTATACCACTGGTGATTGGTCTTTTGCTAGAGCTGAAGTCACCCAATTTGACAGAATATGTCCTGTCAGTGAGCCATTTGGCTACCTATCTGTTAATGTAGGGGTTAATTCCCAAATGGGTGAGTTTCTGTATAATACCTGAGTGGGAGATTGTGACAAATGCCTTGGCTAGGTCAAGATAGGTGGTATGCATTGTCTTTCCATCGTCCAGGGCCTTGGTGACTTTCTAAAAGAAGTCAACCATGTTTAGCAGACATGATCTACCTTTAAAAATGTTGAACTGTGTTGGGTGCAGAGTTTGGAGATCACCAATGTTGTTGTTAATATGGTCCATAATGATTCTTTCCATCACTTTGCAGATGAGGCTAGTCAAGCTTATGGGCCTCTAATTCCTAGGTCAGCTGATGGTCCCCTTTGTGTAGAGGGATTACTGTTGCTGTCCTGCATTTCTCCAGAATGTAACCAGTTTTTCAGGCTGTCGTTAAACAGTGATCCTGGTGGGTCTACTATGTCATGTTCTAAGTTGTTTAAAAGACAAACTGGGATGTTGTCTGGTCCCATTGATGCCATGTTTTTGGCCTTGGAGGGTGCCAAAATGATCTGCTATCTTGAGATAATAGGCTGAGGAATGCTGGCAGATATACTTTGGGGGATGACTGGAAAGGACAGGGGGGTGACGTTTTCTCCAAGTCTGTCAGCTATCGGGTTGGTTATTACCTCTGATTGAGTATGGGTGATGCCATCCACAACCAGTTCAGGGTATAACTGGGTATTTCCTTTTAGATTCTTTCTCTTGTTGTATGGTCTGTTTATACTAGGAGTCCACCAGGGTGGCTTGTTTTTTCAGCAAGACCTGGTTTTAATCTGGTCAGGTACAGCCGATTCTATACAACTGTTTAAGTGGTTATATAGGGCATTGATGTACACCTCTGCATAGGAGTTCATTTTATTTGTGTTCAAAGTGGCTTTGACACTTCTTATGCTGCCACTTAGTAGGAAGTAATTTGTCTTTGAAAAATTCTTAAGTGTTTTTGAGCTTGATGGGGTATCTGGTCTTATAATTACATTGAACAAGACTTATTTGTGGTCTCATCTTATCGGGGGGGTGTCACACGGGGGGAGGTCCATGCTTTTTCATGTTAGTGAGTACTATGACCAGGACATTTGAGCCTCTTGTGGGTGTGCTGACTACCTGTTCCAGAGCAATGGAATTGACAAAGACCAAGAACCTCTGAGCTAGCATGTTTTTGGTCATGTAAGTTTACCAGTCGATGGTAGGATGATTAAAATCACCCATGACTGAGGTGTTGGGCTGTATGGCAAGCAACTCCAATAAGTCCAGATATGCGGTATGCTTTTCCTGTTTCATGGTGAGGGACCTATAGCTAGCTATGATGTAGTAGGGGATTTGCCTTTAGTTAATTGGACATGGAGTAGCTCAAGAAAGTCATATTGTTTGACCAGTCTCAAGGTGTACTTATCCTTAATGAAAATGGATACACCTCCTCCTTTAGTTCTTTTAATGCTCATTTTGTGATATGAACATATGGAAGGCATTGTAGCTGTGTATGGCTCGGGTGCTTTCCGCATCTTTAAACCATATTTTGGTGACTGCACAGATGTCAGCATCTTCCAAACTGAGGAGTGCTTCCAGGGAGTACAATTTCTTGTTTGGACTCCTAGCATTAAACAGCAATACCTTGAGTTTATCTAGAGAGGCTTTTATTATGTTGGGAGGTTGTTTTTTTGACATCACCTAAAAAAGGCACAATAGGGGTGGCTAATGCCTTTGCCAGTATCTGAAAGCTTAGAGGAGACAGGTTCAGACCATCTCTGGCAAAGCAGCATGGCCTGTCGACCATATCTTCCCAGGCTGACAGATATTGGATCCCTTTGGACTGATACCAGAAGCTAAGCCAATTGTTAAAGTCAATATTTTTTGTTTGTATTGTGGCATCATCCTTGGAGAAGGGAGAATCCTGCTTAAGGCTAGGCTTATACCTGCCTGTGACACATAATCTGAGAGCTCAGTCATGTCTCTATTCATATAGTCCAGTCAGGTACATCTCAAGTCATCCACCCCCACTTGGACTATGACAGAGTCACACCAGTACTTGTGGTTGAATGACTTGAGTGCTTGAGTGACTTGATGCATCATGGCACCTGACAGGCAGCTAACTGTAATCCGTTCCTTATTCAGCCTGGTAAGGGGAACATCTGTGTGTCTCACAATGGAGTCACCTGTGACCATTACATTAGGTTATTTGTCAAGACACGTGTGTGTGTGTGTGTGTGTGTGTGTGTGTGTGTGTGTGTGTGTGTGTGTGTGTGTGTGTGTGTGTGTTATTATGTGTTATGGTTGTTCTTTGCATTGTTATGTGTGTGTAAGTGGTTTCCGTTTAGGAGGCCTCTAATCTTTTGTCAAGTTACTAATGAGTACCTCTGTATATGTGGGTTTATGTGTCATGTCCTAATTTAGTGTGGGAAGTGTGTGTGTACTGACAACCTGTTTGGCATCTGATTGTCCTTATGTGAGAGTCTTGCCTCCAATTTCATAGTATAACTGCATCCCTCACATAAAGCATCTGTTTGCTTCAAGAGTAAGTGGTTGTCATTATACATGAAACAGTTGCTACATTGCCTTAGGATTTCATGTCTTTCAGGCTGGCCAGAGAGATGATGGGAAACTGCCCATCCATGATAGCAGGCTCTTACTGTATGTTTCATTAGGGAAGAGATTGGGTTAATTTGACAGGACTGTGCTGGCAGTGCTGAGACTTCAAGGGGGACCTATACTTTGTGTAGACTAAGGTTGATCAATAAGGCAACATTGCTCATTTTTCAAGGAGAAAATCTTGGAAGGGTTTCACTGACAGCTGTTTAGGGAAAAACTGAGCTTCTAGGATTTTGCATCTGTACAGAGCACTGCTAACTGCCTCTGTGTGAAGAGCAGCACCTTGGAAATGTGAGGCTTAAATATGAGCAAAAAGAAACAAGTTTTAACCTAACTACTAATTAGGAAAGCACACAATAAGCCTCCCAATAGCAATCCCCAACTGAGACAAGTTAGATCAGCACACTTCTGCCAGAAGAGTGCAGAAAAACACCTTCTTAATGTAAACTAGCTGGTTTTGAGCCCAAGTGTAACAAGACCACACAAACTACCTACAACAGCCCTACAACTAATAGATACAATGTAAAACTGTGCAATTATATACATGATTAAGTGAATAAATAGAGAAGAAAATAGGTATAAAACAAGGATGTCCATTGAGTTATATTTTGTGTGTAATAGTTACGAATACTGTGATTAAAGAATTAAATGAAGAATTTGACAAAATTAAATATGTACAGGAAATGGGAGTGATACATCCCACCATTATGTCTTATGCTGATGGTATAATATTAATTGTCAAAAATGAAGAAGAAATTAAGATACTTATAAATGTAAATAGACTGCAAGAAGTAGGACTAAGCATTGATAAAGAAAAATGTAAGGTTTTAGAGGTGAAAGAAAAATATTGATGTTAGGAATTCATTTTTGGAGAATATGATATATTGAAGGATCAATGTGAAAAAAAATTTGAGAGAGTTAAACAGCTTAGTGTTATATAGAATAGATATAGATTGTCATTTAGTAAAAAAGTACATTTGATGAACACAATATGGATAAGAAAATTAACAATTATAGATAGTATAATATATATATTTCAATTATATATGGAAAAGGAGGAAAGGGGTTTGGGTTTACCAACTCCAACAGTATATGGAGCCTCATTAAAATTTTATTAAGGTCTTGAAATAGATAAATGGAAAGAGAATAAGTTGATAATAATTATATTTAAGAAAAAAGAATATAGGGTTTAAGTAAAATAAGTAAAACGCAGAAAGAATTCAGAAATTAAGAAATAAGACTGTATCAAGAAAAAATAAAATTGTGAAAATTAAAGACAGAAGGAACAAAAGAAAATAGGTAAATGTGGTACAAAAATATAATGCAGCAAATCTATTGTGTGAATCCGTGGAACATTTATCAGATGAAAAGGTAAAAGCTATAAAGCAAAAAGTAGATGGTGTATTTAAATTTTTTATGTCAAGATTTCTTATGGAGGTTACAAATTAATAAGTTTCCAGTAAAGGGAAATATGCCTTATAAAAATGTAAATGAAAAAAATTGTCTTTAGTATGGAGAACTAGAAATAACAGAACATGTTTTCTTAACATGCAGAACAGTTAAAAATTTATGTGAAAAATAGAAAATTAAATAGTTAAAGAATTACAATATTATAACCAGCTAAATATGGATATGATTGAATATGTTTGTATGGGAAACATAGTAAAGAATATTTCAATAATTTGGATAAAAAATGTTTTGCATTATATGTATAATTTGGAATGAAAGGCTGAATGAAATTATGTTCAATATAACTGCGGTGGTGGTGCTGCGGTAGCATTGTCGCCTCACAGTTAGACGTTGCCCGTTCAATTCTCAGTTAGAGCGTCTTCTGTGAGGCGACATGTGTGAATGGGCATTCCTTCGTTGAAGGTTGTGCATTAGGGCGGGCAAGCCAGCACGTAAAACTCTACTGCCAATCATTAGTGGACCGGAGTTCCGCTGTGGCGACCCCTAACCGGGAAAGAAGAAGAAGAGAGAGAGAGGTACTGAGCAAGAGAGTCATTTAGTAACAAAACTTAAGCTTGTTTATCCGAGTGTTGGGCAGAAGCTGAGGATAATAAAAAGAAAACAGATTTTTCACAACAGACAAAACATGTAATTCATATTAGAAGAAATGGGCACAAACATGGACAGATATAAACTGTGGGGTTATATTGTTAAGTCTTTATGCTTAATTTCAGTGGATTTGCATGTTAATATTCAACTTGGGAATTAAAGTTTTACTGATGTATTTTGAAGCAAATAAGCTAAACTTCAAGTTTGTGAATCTTTTTGATAAAAATCAGGAATATAAAGTTTATAAAGACTATGTTATTTCCACTTTCTCATTGCAAGTAAGAAAATGTATTTTATACAATTTAGATGTTGAATACATGGATGGAAAAAAGTATCTTGAAAAGGAATGTCACTCTATTTTTGATGTAAAAACATTTACAATAACAAGGATTTGGAATGGTGTCTGGGAAGCAGGGATAACACTGAAACTTGCACAGAATGCTTTTGTCTATTTTCCTAGAGCCTGTATTGTAAACAATGTTAGAGGAGTTTTAAATTATGACGGTTTGCCTAGGCCATATATCAATATCTTTATCTATATCTATACCTTCATCTATATCTATATATATTTGTTGGAAATAGAACTGCTTGTTAAAAGCAGTAAATTTGGTGGTAAAGGGCATAGAATTAAGGAATGTATAATTGCACTGCACTAAGTCTTGTAATGAAGGATACATGGTTTGATTGTCACGGACAGTAAGAACTCTCTTGTAATACACGGGAATAGCAGTCAGAAAGAACTTAAACAGAGAAACATAAAGATGACACTTGTGAGGCTTCTGCTTGGGTAGAAAAACAAAGTAAGATAAGTGTGCAAGGCATGCAGGCAGAAACAACTGTCTGTCAGGCATTAAGTAATGTTCTATAAGAATATAAAGGAGAAGACAATGACAAAAGAGAAGAACCTGCAGAACTGGATGAAGGATGGAATGTTAGCACTGAGGATATGGAAGAGGAAGGGAAGACAAAGTGCTAATATATGCAGCAGAGTTCGCAATGAAAAAAGAAAGCTCAAAGGCATGAGTAAGAAAAGCAGTTATTCATTTTTCAATTTCTCTGTTAATGTCAACAGCATTAAGTGTGAACTTCAACAAGTTAAGTATTACAGTGGTTAAAAAAGCAGCATTATGACTTTATAATTCTCCTGGATACTAGACTTTTTTTCATCAGGAAATAGCAATATAGCAGATTGCAGGGGAATTGCATTCTTTGGACTGTTCAGACTGAGAAATGCTCAGTTATTGCTTTCCTTAATTAAAGAGAATGTGATCACAATTAAATATTTTTGATACTATGGACAGATAGATGGTTAGAGGTGGATGCAATGTTAAGACACACTATAGTTAGACTACTTGTAGTATATGCTAGTCTGAAATATGCTGACAAATGCAGCTTAGTAAAGGATGCGAGGGCAGATATTGTAGTGAATTTACCATCTGTCATAGCAGGTAACTTTAATTATAATTGCAAAAACAGTATAAGAGAGCTCTAAAGGATAAAACTCAAGCCAGTCAGCTCAAAGTCACAAAAACAACAAAAGTCAGCTCAGAGTACCATAGCAAGTTGATGTTTTATTCCAAAACACAAAGAATTGTTTTAAAAACACAAGATTACATAAAGATTTCACTCTTCTGCTTTCCATAAAGGCAACAGTACCAGACCAGTTTATAATTAACTTAAATATCATGTGATCATTAAAAAGCATCATAATTGGTTATGTCTTTAATGATCTTAGCTTCAAAACACATTTATATTAACTGCTCCATTTAAATCTGGGCTGCAATCTGCCCTTAACTTAGTAATCCATCTGTATTCTACATTTTCTGTTCTGCTTTGTATGTCGCCCCACGCAAAATTATTTATTAAACTCGCCACCACAGAAAATTTAATGTAATGATCATGTACTTAGATTTTATGTCTATAAAATGCACTTACCTCTATCCCTCTCCTGATACTGGTGAGGTGGTCACAAATCCTTTCTTTACGTTTACAGTTCTTTTTCCCAACATAATATGACATACATTTCCCACAGGCAGCTGCATAAACGACATTAAATGAATCACAGTTCACTTAACACTTGAAATAATGCTAATTTCCTTTTATAGGATGAAAGAAAAAAAATTCCTTATTTATATATTTACATTATACACATTTATTACATGGAACTATACTTTTATTTTGCCCTTTCCTATATTCATTGCCCTCTCTTGTTCCTTATAATATAATCGTTGCTTTAAGTTAAAGGAATTTTTATATGGAAATAATGGCCTATCTTTAATAATATTCCCTAGTGTACCCAAAATGCTAAGAATATGCCAGTGTTTCATTGCATGCCTACTGTGTGTTAAAGGCATACATAGAGTGCTAGTGCTAAATCTTCAGGTTGGCAAGAACACAAATGATGAATGTTCAAATACCCATTCAGAAGTATTGATTTTGTTAAAAGCCTGAATCACCTAGAGTTATATTTTATGGTTATATAAAAAGTGAAGTCATGGAATCAAAACATTAGGTACTGTCAAACAGACATACTATTAACAGAACAAAGGTTGGCAAAAGAGAGGCTAAACAGAAACTGCCATATAGAAGTACCCTACATATGCCTTAAGTCTATACTGGTTGAGCAAATTGGCATAACCAAGGAAATTATTTTTCTGAGCTGTGGTACAGAATCAGAATTGCCTAGACATAGTAAGGCCTTGCTGAGTCTAATTTTGGTGGCTACCTAAAAAACAATTACTGTAAAATGTAAATCAAAGTCTAAACCAACTGTACTAGAAGCAGTGAATATAGTAACATAGATAAAACAACTGGAAATGGGATCTTTAGAAAAGGGTAGGAGCAAATTACATAGGAAAAAGGGAAATATGGGAGCAGTACATGCAGAGGAGGAACGAGGTTTAAAAGAAGGCAGGATTTGAATGAGCTGTGTAATGTTTGACTGACAATGACTGGATAGATTATAAGTGATGTATAATGTTTGCAGCTAAAATTATGTCAGTATGCTTGTGATGTATAATGTTTGCAACTATGATTATGCCAATATGGTTTGTTTTTATTTATATAAATGTGTGATTGCCTATGTCATACATGATAATTTAATAAAGGTGTTTCTTGTTAAAAAATGATTAGCCAGAAAAGTACATATTTCATGAAGAACAGTCTAAAAGTATGAAACAAATAACTGGACATTCTGCAAAATAATCTAGACTATGGAGGGGAGGGGGATAAAGACAGGAACCCTCTGTGCATTCATTTGCATAGAAAGGCGGACCATGAAGAGCATGTGCAGTGCATTAACTGGGTGCCCAGACTACCTGAAGCCAGCAGAAGATCACTAAAGCCTTTTTATACAGTGACATTATTTAGAAAAGGTATGATTTTTTTCCTTAAATAACATCATTGCATAATAGCAATATTCCACTCCTGTATGTGGTTAATGCATGATTTACTAGTGCTTGACTTTGTTCAATCGTGAGGGAGAGAAAACATGCCAGCTGTGGGTAAATCCTATATTATTCACATCCAGTTGTGGCTTATTGCTAAATTAAACATGTTAGTGTATGAAATACAGGTCAGAAGAGAGGGGATACTTTTATTTATTTTATTTATTTCAAATTTGTTAACCGGGATAGTCCACCTGAGTTTGCAAACAAACCCATTTTCAGTGGAGACCTGAGGGGAAAAGCCCCAGCAAACTTAAGTAAAGATAAAGTTATAATATACAAATATTAAATAACAATCACAATACAAAATAATTGCAAAAAGAAAAGGTTATTAGGTATTTGCATTTCATTGATAATAAGCAACCCATTTTCAGTCGAGACCCAAGGGGAAAAAGCCCCAGCAAACATAAACAAAGATAAACATACAGGACAAAAATAATTAAAAAAACAGTGCCAGTACGAAATTAATTATAAAGAGAAAAACAAAAGAAAAAAATTATGAACATTAAGGGTTGCACTGATAGCAGTGGTCAAAATGTACTACATATGAGAGTAAAAACAAAAAGATAATCTTTGTTCAAAAGCAGGACAATGTATAGACATTGATAGGAAGTGGGGGACAAAAGATAAACAGAGTGGAGAATGGGAGGGGATAGAAGGGGGGGCTGTAGTAGGGCTATAGTAGTAGAGCTGAGGGTTTAGGAGGTTAGTTTAAGCAGAAGTTACTAACAGAGAAAGAAAGCTAGGAGATGCAACAGGTTATACAATAGGTCAGACTAAGACTACGTGTGGTCATGGCAACGGCATACTTTCAAGTTTAGTAGGTGGGATTTAAGATCCTTTTTAAAACAGGGAAAGGAAAGGTTGGGTCTAATATGGAGAGGGAATTCGTTCCAATTTAATGAAACCGAGTGTTTGTAAAGTAGTTTCCCAATATTCCTTTTGGGTTTATAAACTGAGAGAAGATACTGATTAGCACTCTGGAGAGGCCAGGGGGTTGAGACTAGTGAGTAACATGGGAGGTGAGAGCAGGGCAGGCAGAGGGGTTGCTGAGCATGGAAAAGGTAGTGTGGAGTTGTGATTGTAGGAGAAGGTGTGGAAATTCCAGCCACTGAAGTTTGTTTAGTGAGAGGCAGTGATGTGAAGAGAGTGTTTGGTTTAGAATAAATCTGGCAATTTTGTTGCATGTTTGTTCCAGTTTCTGCACTGAGGTAGTTTTGATATTGGTAAGGATGGGGGAAGCATATAGAAAACTAGATAAGAGAGTGCATTTAGTGGCAGTAGTGATGAATTTTTTGTTCCTGTATAGTAGTCCAAGTTTTTGGTGGGTTTTTTTGATGGCCTGTTGTATGTGCAAGTCAAATTTTAGTCTGTTATCAATTATTACCCCAAGGTGTTTGGTGTGTGAGGCAGGGGAGATAGTGGTGCCATCTAGGGAGGAAAGAGAAGAACTGGCTTTAAGGTGAGAGGGTGCCTGAGGTAGGAAGAGAAGGAGTTGAGTTTTCTTAGGGTTAAGGATTAGTTGATTGTTTCTGAGCCATTTTTCAGCAGAGAAGTTTGTTTATGGCAGGGGACCAGCAGATTGACTTCCTTTTTTTGGAGGAGAGCATCTTGGTTCTATTGGTTATGGCGAGATCCAAGCGTTTGTGTACATGTTCGTACAGCGCATTGTCAGTGTACATGAGGCAGTTGCTACATTGCCTCAGGATGCCCAAGTTCACCAGGTTAATATGAGAAAGCACAGGGAGTTGACCTTTAAACATGCCTGGAGGGGTGGGCATTAATAATAAGTTTCCTTGTAGAACATTTAGTGCTGGTAGCACTTTTGTGTGCTACAATAATTGCTACAAGAAGTCTGGTAAAGTGCTAAGCTAATAAGGTAATAGAAATGCAGGAGGGGAGAGAACTAGCAGATCTAAGGGAAAAATTAAAGAGCAGACTTTGGCACTGCTCAGAAGCTTACAAACAGTCCTGGATACAGCAAATCTGTATCTGGACTAGACTATTACAGGAAAGGCAGGAAACAAGAGCAAATGTGGGCTTTTAAACCATAAAGTTGAAAGATATGAAAATGTATGCCTGTCTTTGATGTATTCATACTAAGGAATATTTTTCATAGCCTTCACTTAATAACAGTTGAGGCATTTATGAGAGAGGTACGTGAATTAGGATTCTCCAGTACATCCTTTACAGTTGATGTAAGATTAGGGTAAGGGTGCTGCACCAGGTATAAAGAATTCAGGAAACCCTAGCCAAAGATCTTCCTCTAAGTAGTAGCGATTGGTGTGGAGATACAAGCCAGAGCTATGAAAGATTTGCCCCCAAACACCAAAAAGTCTGTCAGTAATCAGTAGTAAATCATTACATACTGACAGAACCCACACTATAAAAGTTGCAGACTCCAAATCTGACCTCAAACCAGTGACAAGTGAAGTACCACGGGATTCAGTCCTGGGACCTCTCCTGTTTGGTATCTACTTCTCTGAAGTACAGGCTAACACAGAAGGCCTCTGGCTAATGAAGTTCGCAGATGACTGCAAACTAGGAGCCATAGTCAAGTCCCCAAATGATGTGGACATCCTACAGAAGGGCCTCGCTGAGACAGATGCCTGGTGTCAGAGCCATGGCCTCAAGCTCAATGCCAAATAGTGCAGTGTCATCCCCTTTGGTAAAAACTCTGTACCAATGAACTACCACATAGGCAGCAATCTACTTAACACCGAATGTGTGATAAGAGACCATAGGACCTAGGTGGACAGTAGTCTCTCCTTTGATAGTCACATTGCCACAGTAGTCAGGAAGTCCTTCTACATGGCACACCTCATCATAAAAGGTTTCTCATCCAGGAAAAAAGAGGTCATCGTTCCCCTCTACTCGACACTCATTAGACCCATTATATAGTACAACGCCCCTTTTGGAATGTACCAAGTCATCTGCAGCAGCTGGAAAGGCCACAGAAGTACCTCACAAAGAGGATTACTGGCCTCAAACAAATGCCCTATACTGACCATCTCAAAAAACTCCAGCTTTATTCCGTAGCATATCACCTACTCTGAGGTGATCTCTGCCTAGCATATAAAGCTATGTCAAACCATGAGCTGTTGGACATGCTACATCTAAAGAAATCCCAATCCCTCCAAGCTACATGCTCTAGGGACCTAAACCTTGTCACCACAATAAACAGGACATGCTGGAGGGATAGATTTCTGTCCCAGAGACATCCCATACTCTGGAACAGGCCACCCATCTATGTCAAGCAAAGTTCTTCATTAGCACTCTTCAAGAAAAATATTGATGAGTGGATGGGAAATAGGAAATACACCCCGGGGATCACTTCTGTGTCTCTGCTTGACAGTGGCACAGGAAAATAACTTTCTTGGGTGGCGTAAGCCAGGGAACCTTGTTGGCTAGGCTTACATAGGCCCTTGGGCCGATAGCTTATTACCTACCTATGAACCTATGAACATTACAGGGTTTTTTATGGCCACAAGGACTTCTACCCAATGTGCTATAACAGCAGGGGATGCCCCATTTTATAAATGTTGGCAGCAGTTTATCAAATCACGTATCATCTTCAGTTAGTTCAACTACACCGAGTCCAGTGAGAACCCAGCTCAGTTTTCCAAATCTGTTAATGAGAATATTCTCTCATAAGTTCTCATTTGTCCTTACTATCAATATCAGACTATAGCATTAAGAGTAGTCTCATGATAGTGGGGCCTAGGGCCACACCCATTGCAAATGGAATAGCTTGCTTTAAAATGTGTTTGTGTGTGTGTGTGTGTGTGTGTGTGTGTGCGTGTGTGCGTGTGTGCGTGTGTGTGTGTGTGTGTGTGTGTGTGTGTGTGTGTGTGTGTGTGTGTGTGTGTGTGTGTGTGCGTGTGTGTGTGTGTGTGTGTGTGTGTGTGTGTGTGTGTGTGTGTGGGTGTGCAGGTATGTGCACACTTGTGTGGATATACTGAGATGTTATCAGAAGTTGATGAAAACTGTCACCATAAGTAGCAGACTATATGCAAGTGTCTCTAAACTTATTATGAGGGCTCATTAGCTCCTCTTAATGTTTATAAGGTTTCCCCATTCAGTGCAGCAAATCCTGGGTCTAAGAACATGGTATAGATGACGATCATGATCTTGGTACATCTAAGGTGTAAATCTACAGACAAATTTCCATACATAATAACATGCATATTATTATTATTATGATGGAATTAAAAAATAAAGCCAACTTGTTTGTCACTATATTGCATGCCTATACTGGTGAAGTCAGGTTTTCATATAAAACAGTAAAGACGGGACTTCAGTTTTATATAACTCAGTTGCCAAAATTCCATCTAAGTGTTCACAGTTGTTTAAAAGCTAGTTATCTAAATTATTTTAAGAAATTGCTATTTACAATAAAATGGATGTGAAAATAAAGTACTAGAATGCTGAAAAAACAGAAACGTGAAATAATAAGGTAACAAAAAACAGAAAGCTATTGATTATTGCTATCTGACAATCTGCATGATCAGTAAGATATCTAAAAACAAGTTTCAGCATGACAAACACAAAAGTAGTAACAGTGTGTTTTCATTTACTCATATTTGACCATCATGCCTGAGGCTCATAAATCCCTTTCTCCTATTCTCATTATAGTCAGGTAGTCTGAGACCTTGTTTAAAAGAAAAATGATTAAAATTATGAAGTGCCACAACTTTGTACAAATGTCAGCTGTTAGGACCAGTTTTGATGCAATATCTAATGTTCGAATGAAGTAACTGAGAAAGTGAGAGAGATGGAATTTGAGAGCAAACTATTGCACATGACAAAATAAAGATTTTAAACCTAGGAGGCAGAATATCTCCTGTTGCATACTTAGGTTTATTTATTAATGCGGTATTCAGGAAAAAACAAAATTTCATTTCATCCTCATCATAGGTTTTTTTCTGTCTGAAGACACTTCTCACACTCAAGTAAATTGTTCCTGAGCTGCCTTTCTTATACAACACAAGGCTGGTCTTTATATCAGACTACTCTGACCCCTCACACACTTGTACACACAGACACACACACACACACACACACACACACACACACACACACACACACACACACACACACACACACACACACGTAAGCATGCACAGAAGTGAAATTACCCCCTAATTGTATGATCCATGTCCTACCTTATTTTTCATTAATTAGGTTCTAGTCTAGTTTACCACTAGCAAAATTAATGCCCGTAATAAATATGTGAGAAATGGAGTTCAGTCCCATCTTTAAACCTCCTAACTTAAAAGTAAGGGACAAATCCAAAAATATTTAAGAGCCGACATGAGCCCAACATTAAAGGTACTTCTGAATACTGACATTACGCACTTTTGGAAGCATAGCAGACTTTCTAATAATACACCTTTTCTGAAGAATAAGAATGATTACATTGTTTGGGATCATGCAAAAACTTCAGTCTTCAGTTTTGGGTTACAAAATCAAAAATTAATTTTATTAGGCATTTAACATGCATTTGAAGTAAAATCTATGACAGCTGGTATGGATTAAAACAACTAAACAAATCTTGCTCAAAAACTAAATAAACACTGATATACTCTTCTGTTTTCTTTTTACTCAATTCTTTCTCTCTTATCTTTTATAACAGATAGCTGTTTACAGAGTATATGGAAGGAATCACATTTAAACTGATCGGTTTCCTGTTTGTTGATACAATGTACAAAATGTATATTTTCAAAACAAAAATGCCAAAGATGACAGGGAAAATCATAGCATGAGATGATTGTGATTGATTAAGAAAAAAACTCCACACCCCACCATATCCTGGTTTCATGTATACTCTGAATTGTTGCTAACAAAATTATTGTATTTCTTACTTAAACATAAGATTTAGTGGTGGCAGAGCCATTGAGCTTAGACAACTAATAACTAAAATGTGACACACATACCATTTTGCCTCGTTGGATTATTTCTTATGTTGGCTGGTTTTTCTTTGTGATGTTAATTCAGTCATCATCTTTCAGTGGCTCTCTAGAAATCAGTTTAGCCACAAAGCTAAATTGCTCTTAATGTTTCTCACTATTTTTCATGACAAAAAGACTAATTAAAATTTAGTTTGTTTATATTACCAGGATGTGACTGATGTACAATAAATTTATTCCCTGAAGCAAGTGTCTCACTTCTATTCAGAAAAAAAAGTACTGTAAAACTTATAGCATGCTTAAGAACAATGTCTAGATATAGAAAGCATGTTTGACATAGAATTGCCTTTTGGAATGTTATAAATGTCTGGCTATAGGTGGAACATGACATACGATAACCTGATGTAATGATACAATTGCCAAAGGACAGGCAAGCAAATAATTAACAAAACACCAGCTGTTAAAGTGCTGACAACTGATGTGTAAAATGATTCTCCAACTATCCACAAATAGCTGTGACTGAATTATTGCTTGCTAAACCTTAAACATTGCAGGACCTGCAGCTTCAAGCAGGCTAAGCTTTCTTACCAGCTGATCCACACTGCTGTGCTGGAGTCATGCTATTTCCTTTCTTCCCAATTTATACATGTGTGTGTGTGTATATGAATATTTTAGGAAAACGTTAAAAACAAAGGAATATACAGATACACTTGTATACCTTTTAACCTAATGAAAGCTTCTTAACATTATCATTGCTATTTAGTACAACTGAAATGTGACACTGTAGAATATAATGATATCTGAAATTTATCTTTCTGTATTTTTATTTTTTCTTTATATACTTATTTTTGTAACTTGTATGTGATATTAAGCATTTGCTATTTTGCACTGCATTTTACACATACACATACACACACATTTATATATATATATATATATATATATATATATATATAAATATATATATATATATATATATATATATATATACATATATATATATATATATATATATATATATATATATATATATATATATATATAGTTCCACTTCACAATATCAAATTACTGAAAACTCAAACTTCATATGGTCAATTCCATATGAAGTTCGAGTTTTCAGTAACTTGAAATTAGGAAGTGAAATAAAAAAAAAACACATCATTTCTGCAAGGAGGAAAGCCCCCTGCACCCTCCCTACTTAAATATACCATCTCCGTGATCTCACTATAGCGTGGAAATGGGAAATCTCCAATTCTGCACTTCTGCATACAGCACGTAATGGGAGATTTCCCTTTTCCCCACTGTAGCGTGAGCTCAGAGTTGGTATATGCAAGTAGAGGGGGGTTGTGGGGTGCATGGGGGTTTGCCCTCCCTGCAGAAATGATGTGTTTGGGTATTTTTTTTATTACACTTTGTAATTTCGAGTTACTGAAAACTCAATCATATGTTCTCGATCATATGAAGTTTGAGTTTTCAGTAATTCAACATTGTAAAGTGGAACTATATATATATATATATATATATATATATATATATATATATATATATATATATATATATATATATATATATATCTACATCATATGCACCCATCATTGATACATGGGTGTATTAATATACATCGAATACACCCATTGCTGACATAGTAAACATCAACATCTTTACATCAAATCCAAGTACTTCAACAAGTAACTATGTATGTGCCAAGAAAGTGCAGAAATAAAAAGCAAACAAACAAATAAAACATAATTTTTGCTGGAGGAAAGCCCCCTATCCCCTTCATGTGGAGGGATGTCCTCCCCCATAATCTCTGCTAATTATATACACTAACTCTGAGATAAAATATGGGTAAGGGCCTAGGAATTGTTCAAGCTTAGATACCAGCAACCAGCTGTTTAGTCAGTCATAAATGATCAGCTAAGCAACTGCCAACCAATCACACTTTCGACCAGTGGAATGGAACCCATAACCAGACACACACACGCGTATCTATATCTATATATACATATATATATATATATATATATATATATATATATATATATATATTCACGTCATAATCTCAAAATACTGAAACATCGAATTTCAGTATCTCGAGACCATGAAACTAAATCCACAAAACACCGAAACTACAAAACCCCGTGCCCAAAACTGCGAAATTCAAAAACCCAAATAAACTGCACACACCACACATACACCAAAACATCCACATCACAATTTAAAATGCAAAACTACCCACATACACAACTCATGCACACATAAGCAGAGGGGTAAGCCCCCCTGCATCCCCCACAGCCCCCCTACTTATATATACTAACTCCGAGATCGCACATACAAGAAACAAAAGCAAACTCACACATGCACATTCTCCAGTCCCTCACATACACATCAAACATATCAGCACACTCACATACACTCTACCTCCCACTCAAAACCCTTACAAAACACTCACTTACCTGGCATAACACCCAGATCCACACATGGCACCGCGCACCATCAACACACAAACCCGGAAAGAAGGTAGCGCAAGTCCATAACCGTGAATTTGAGATATTCAAATTCGCGATTATGAACTTTTGCTATTTTCAACGTTCGTCTTTATAGTCTTGAGATACTGAAATTCGACATTTCAGTATTTCAATATTATAAAGTGTTCCTCTCTCTCTCTCTCTCTCTCTCTCTATATATATATATATATATATATATATATATATCTTCTTTGCTATGCACAATTACTACAGGACTACAATGTTTGAGGCAGGAAGAAGTTTTCCCCTTATACTTATTATAATCAAGAGAATGAAATATAGGTGGAGGGGTTATATTTCACTCCCACCACTGCTATGGAAAAGGAGGGGGTGAAAAGGTATTTTATTTTTCCTGCATTGCTGCCAGGGACATGACCACTAGGGGGGTGGAATGGTGGGACTGCAGTTGTTATGAGCATTATAAGTAAGTAAGTAAGGTGTGAACTATGATTTTAGTACAGGATAAGGGACTTCAGTCCTACCTTTACTAGAGGCTTGTCAAATGAGGTTACATGGGTATGTGGATCTTATTATTAAAAATACAGTATGATCTGGCAGTGATAGGAAGGGCTGCTAGGTCTGCCTTTAAACATAAGCACTGCATACTAACAGAAGTGAGGATGTTACCCTTTAATTTAGTTATACTGTAGTCAAAGACATGGCAATTTCTTTGGGACTTCATTAAGAAGGCTCTCATGATTTTTGTTTGGGACATGGGATCTGCTGGGTGAGCTGAAAGGTGTATCATTTAAAATGATTACTCTGTTGTGGAAAATAATAAGAAAAAGGATGTACACAGGTTAAAATGATACTGTTCTACTTCTGAGGGGATGATCTAAAGGGGAAGAGGAAAAGATTTATCATTATTACAAACCTCTGCTGATGACATTATAACATAGAAAAAGGAGGAAAGCTATGTGTATTGCTTGTTCTCATCTCTACTGCTATGTCTCTCTGAATATTACAGCTGTTGTGGGTCTATATCACATTGTTGATCTTTTAAAAGCTCACATCTCATACGGTCAACACCATATGATCGAACTTTTAAAAGTTTGAACATTTCAGTGGAGATCTCCGTACAGTGCCGAATGGGTAGCTTTCCCTTTCTGCACTGTAGTGGGATCTCGGAGTTGGTATATTTGAAGAGTGGGGGGGTATATGGGGTGCAGCTCCCCCACATGGAGGTGCAGGGGGCTTGCCCCCCTGCTTAAACTATTCAGGTAGGTTTTTTCTTTGGTTTATTTTTTTCTATTACATTTTTGAACTTTTAAAAGTTTGATCATATGGTGTCGACCATATGACGTTCAAACTTTTAAAAGTTTGATTATGTAATATAAACATGCTGAGGCTTCATCTATGCCACCAACAAAAGAAGTTACTTTGTATTGGAAGCATTATATCTCTAAATCTTTGGAGGACCAAAGGTATGTAACCATTTGAAATGTCAGAGCCCGCTAGAGTGAGTCTCAAAACACGGTGACTGAATGGCCGAAAGATCTTACTTGTATAGACCAAGTCTGATAGTGCTATTTCTCAGAATATTCCCTTTTCTCCAAGGTATGGCAATCTCAGAGTATGTATTTAGCAGTCCGGGGATGTGGGGGAGCGTGTCCTCCCCCCCGCAAAAAAAAAAAAAAAAAAAAATTAAGGAGAAAACTAATTTTCGAGATTCACTCCTCTCTGAATTGCCCAGTGGGGTGGCTTTTCAGCACTCAGCATTTTGAGTGCCAACATTTCAATAAGGAAGCCCCAAGGTATGTAGTCATGGTTCTGATGTTCAGAAGGAAGACTTTTCATGATTCTGAGAACTCATCTTAAACAGTATAAGATGCTTTCTGTGCCACCCCTTTATAAAAGCTTTTCTAATATTTACAATAGCCTGCAGCTTCTGTAATCCATACTTTCAAAAATCCAACCAGCTAGTTTAAGAACATATAATTTTCCAGTAAGAATGCTTAACTGTAAAACTGTGTGCAAACAAGGAATTAAAGCATCCATACAGGAATTAAATACAGAGGATTATGACTGGATCTGTGAACATAACCGATATCTTATGCATTTGAGAATTCCTTTTAAGTTAAGAGAAGCTCAAGAGATTAATCTTGATATCCACGTGAAGAAAACATAATAAAAATTATGATCAGAGAAAGCAATCATAATTGTTTGCACTGCAGTGAGCTTTTATCTGATTCATTACTGCCAAGTATGGAAGCATGAAGTATTTATAGCTTTAAAAGCTATAGAAGTCTTAGAGCTGCCACACTGACAGGGTCATGGCTTTAAAAGCTGTCAGACTGACAGGGGGAATGGCTTTAAAAGCTGTCAGACTGACAGGGGGCATGGCTTTAAAAGCTGTCAGACACTTCATTCTGCCACTCTTTTTGTTTCAAAGTGAGGCGGCACAAAGTATTTAACAGCTTTTTCTGTTACCTTTGAATGGTGGCTGACACTGGTTGCATCACATTCTAGCACATGACTACAGTTTAATAGCAATTAAAGGTGCTTAACCAAAGCTTGTTAAGTACCTTTCTGATATCAGCACACCTCTGTGCAACAAAGTTCATTCACCCTAAAAGGTTACTACCCACTTTCATGTGTATTGGTTTTCATGGCATTTTCCCCTTCATGAAAATGCTTTTCCCCAGATACATCTCCTCAGTAGTGAAACACATAGATAAATGCATTTAATAAAATCACAGCGCAAGTTAAGAGCAGTGAGTTCATTTTTGTAGTCAGAGAATATCTAGAGGCAAATGTGAGATCTCACTTGCTGTATCCAGCTGTCTTTGGAATAGTTCTTTTTGCTTTTGTGAAAGACCAAATGCATTCTTGGATGCAGAACAGGCAAAAGAAAAAAATTAATAAATTTATCCAGCAAAAAGTGAGACAGCAGGCTGAAAGGGATTCTGATTTTCATTTGTCTGTCAATGGCACTGCCCATAGGCAGAACCTGCCAGTAAAACATTTTCCAGTTTTCCAAGGGAAAATGATTTAGCAACAGGAAAAAGTACAGGACCTCAAAAGGAAAAAAAAAAAAAAAGAAAGAAAACAAGGTAATCGAGATGAAGAAGAAGAGACCATTAAGAGTTTGAATGCAGGAAATAAATAAGCAAATTGTAAAGTGTCATTTCTATAAGATGCAGATTAGACATGAGAACATTGCTTCTGTAAGAAGTGTAAGGAAAAAGACTGGAGGCTTGTGGGTTACTTTATTTTTAAACTGGTATGAAGAGTGCAAAGCATAGTTTCCCACTTTGTCATTAATATTTAAAGGATAAGGAAATATAAGTTTTTCCTGAGATGGGCAGGAAACCCCAGGTAACTAAGAGAGCAGCTGTGTTCAGAATTTTAGGGGGCATTCAGGATTAGAAAACCAGATTATAGTATGAGGGTCATATGGCGGTTTGGAGAAGTAACTCCTAGGAGTTTTTGTAGATATGAAAGGAGAATTTAGCTAATTCTCTCTTGTTTGGGAACAAGTATTACAAGCCTTGAGAAAGTTTGGCCCATAGTACCAGAGAAGCATGGAGCCTTTGATAAGACTCCTAAGGAGAATTATTAGAAGAGGGTAAAGCCTGGAAAAGACTGCAGATGAAAATGGCACAGCATTTGGTTTAATCAAGTATAAAAAACAAAGTATAACAACCAGCAAAGGACTGAGATTTTAGTAGTCTGCAAGCCTTTTATCTGTTATATGTATTCTTCTGAAAAAGCGTTGTTTTACTTATTACCTTATGTACTGAGTAAAAATCATTATGAATTGGTTAAAATGAAAGTTGAGTTTAATTTCATACAATTTGTGGTTTTAACATGTATACTAGAGCTAATTCCCCATAAAAAATATACATTGGTAGAGTTCGACAGACAGAAATACGGTTTATTATAAACTATAAAAAATATTGCTTTCTGATCAACTTGTAAAGCAAACTGCTCTGTCTAAGTGGTTCCACCACCATGGAAAAAGGTTAATTCACTGAGAAGCAATGTTTTCAAGTAATTCACTGAGAGGCAATTATTTCTGTTAAAGTAAAAATTTACTAACAGTTTTCTGAATATTTTAGGGCTACAAATTCCGTTTCACCTGACCTGTGTTCAATAACCAAAAATAAATGTAGGTTTTCAGAGTGCATCTCACTGTTAAATTGCTTTGAACATGGTTCTTAGCCTTATCGTGCCACAATCAAAAGCATAAAGTCAGTTAGAAGAAGAAGGTGGACCCTAAGAATAGGCCAATAAAATAACTGCTGGATAAGTGGGAACAGCTACAGAGGAAGAAGTGGCACTATAACAAACACTGGTGAGTACTTCTGTCAAAGCTGTATGTTAATGCCATTGCTGAAAGGTTACTTAAGAAACATGTATAATGAATTGCTGCACTGGGAACTTATATGGACAAACATTTCATATTTAAAACAACCTTCTCTGAAAATAGGACAATGATTACTCCACAAAAGTGGTAAGCAGAAGGAAAGCATGTCTACCTTTAATAAAATTACTTAAAAAGAATGGTATCAGCATTAACATTTTATTTCTGGCAAGAATCAGAATGTGTTTACCTGAAGGTATTACATTCTTTAATTCATTGGAAGAAGCAAGAACACTTTGACAAAGCTACAAGTCAGTTTGCTTTACAGAAGGCATGCATTGTGATGCTAATTACCTGAAAAGACAAGGAGAAAAAATATATGGAAAACCAATATTAAAACTTAGAAAATCAAAGACAAATGACAGCTTTATTTATCTACAGTTCTATCTTCAGTATACATACAAAAATGACATGATTTTTGCTAAGCTAGTAACTGTATAGAAAAAAGACTGTATGAAAAATAAGCTTTTAATATATGATAAGTGTTCAGTTACATTGAAACTGCCCAGTGTGATTAATTTATGAACAGGGGAAATATACTTCAGATGTAAGATTTTCATAAAACTCTTGAGTAAATGCACATAGTTAGCCTTGCTATTTACAGTTACATTCTGAGATCTATTTTATTGTATCAGTCAATAGGAAGTTAATTGATTATATATAGTTAAAACTAGTTAAATAGTTAAAAGCAAAGGTTATCACATGTTCACTAAAATGAGATACAAGTTGTTTTATGGAAGATGTTTACTACAGGGGTATGATGATACAGCCCCATGAAACAAAACAAAAAAAAAAAAAAGGAAAGAAAGGGGGATAAAAAGGGATGGGGAAATATGAATGCTATATGTTATATGCTTCAATTTATTTGTTTCTACATATTAAATCCAGTGTGTGTGTGTGTGTGTGTGTGTGTGTGTGTGTGTGTGTGTGTGTGTGTCTATATATATATATATATATATATATATATATATATATATATGCATATATATATGTATGCATGCGTGTATTTTACATATTTTAATTTCTTTGATTTCGCTGACAAAATTCAGTATAAACAATTTAAAAGAATTGTTCTGATATAATTTACTTGTTTTATAAATGTAACGCCATTTAATCATACTTTCGCTATTTTTACTTCAGGGCAGTTGGTATAACTGCATGGAATTCAAATGCATCTATGGTGCATTTGACAACGGATGGGTTGTTTTTTTTAAATTTTTTTTTTTTTTTTTTTTTTTACAAATTAACATTTCCCTTTACAGTTAAGCTCCATTGCAACTATGCTAAAATGTTCTTGCAACTAGTGACTGCTGAAAAAAGAAAAAAAGAAAGAACGCAGCTTACCTGATGTTCCATTTAACCTGAAAATGTCTCAAGCTATTTTCATACCTACAAGACTTAAGCCAAGAAGTAAACAATCTAAGTATCACAATATTATCACTCATGATATGCAAAGGTAAACAAAATGTATTCTACTATAAATCATTGGCTTCACAAAGATAACGATCCAGAATACGGAAAAATAATGTCCGAAACACAAAAGGGTAAAACATGTGACTTTAAGCATTTTCCCTGCACCCCTGATTTGGGAGGCAAAACCCCCCACATCTTGAACTTATCTATACCAATTCCACTGCCATACCAACTCAAAGAAGGGAAGAATCTCCCAAAATAAGTTATTATTGCCAGCATACACTTAGAATTGAAACTGGTAATGATTTCCAATGGAAATATATACTATTACAGAAAAAAGAAGATGAGGGAAAATCTTCTTCTTTCAGCTTTTCCCAGTTAGGGGTTGCCACAGCACATTACCTGTCTGCTCATGACTGGCAGTGGAGTTTTACAGTGTCAAGTTGCCAGCCCAGTGCCCAACCTTCTGCAGAAGGCACGCACACTTACGTACTCACACCTAGGGCCAATTTAGAGTATCCAAAGCATGTCTTTGGGGGGAAACCGGAGCACCCGGAGGAAACCCACGCGAACCCAGGAAATACATGCAGACTCTGCACAGAAGGCACCCCAGCCAAGGATTGAACCGGAGAACCTCTTGCTGTGAGGTGGCAAAGCTAACCGCTGCACCACCGCGGCCGCCTGGATGAGGAAAATATGAATGTTATATGTTATATGTTTCAATTTATTTATTCCTGACTCTCAGTTTTTCCCCATGGGGAAATGAAGCTCAGGGAATTTTACCTCGACCAACTGTAGGGATATCAACAAACATACATAGCAACCGAGAAGGACAAATTCTTATTCATGTTATTTTTTTAATGTATTTCAACTTTAGATTTTAAATGGTTATAGAAATTTGATAATAGGTGTTTGAAAGGGAAAAGTGTGTGTGTGTGTGTGTGTGTGTGTGTGTGTGTGTGTGTGTGTGTGTGTGTGTGTGTGTGTGTGTGTGTGTGTGTGTGTGTGTGTGCACTGCATTAGCATGTAAGATATAACAGCTCCTTAATGTTCAATTCAGGTATGGCTATTTTTTCATTTCACATTATTTCATTGGATGCATTGACTTAAAGCTGTATATGAACTTATAAGTAAAGGGAGTCTCATATAAATGCCGCTGTTGCAGGGAGATGGCAGTGGTTTTCACAATTTCACCAGTAATGATATATGGTTGAATGTAAATGCACAACAAAATATATTTAGCTATGTTGAGCTCATAAGGAGTTTATGTGTCAGCTTAGACCTTATGAAAACATTTGAAGTTTATAAAGGGATTTTATCTAATAACATAAAGAAAGTAGCATGGCAAAAACAGCTGTCATATGGCCGGTAATAAATGTGTTAATTTGTGGTAGTCCTTGATATGTAAATGCAAATTGATGTATTAAAATATGATCCTAGAAAGAATGTAAAGACACTAGTGCCAGTTAGTGCCAGGTATAAAATGTTATCTTGTGTCAAAAATGTTTAAATAGATTGTGATCTCCCAATGATCTTTGCCAGGGCTGGATGAAGACTGTTTTTCCTGCCATTGTTAATTTTCTTGGCTAGGAGTTAGCTAAGTTTTGGCACTACTAAACAGTTGCCCCACAAAATAAAGCATATTATCAAGACAGTGAGAATTAAATGGAATTTTTCAGAAAGACTGGGTATTAAAGAATTTGTCTTCATAAGAATAGACTAGCTGCCCTTGTTTTAAGTACCTGGCTTATAAAAGACTTGGGTGCAACTTTATTTCATTTATAAAACATTCAAAGAGACTTATATGTGTTATTCTTCATACCTGACCAAACAACTTTCAAATATCTAGCTTGAGGAATGGGCATGTACAGACCTCAAAGAAAAAAGCACTTCTTATGTAACCTCTAAGTGATTTGGTCAGATACAGCAAAGATTAGTGAACTGGTGGAATACTTTTCAAATAGGAATAATTGATGTGGCATAGGCATAGAGAATAAACAAATGTAGGCTACATTTTGTGGAGTAGATGTCCTTATTGGCTCTCCAGACCCACCGGAGTGACTGGTTCTTCCTCAGACCAAAAAGTTAAAAGAAAAATGAAAAGCTTTTTTGTCTAAAGAAATCCACTGTTGTATTACCTTAGGTATTTTGTGGGCAGAGAGCGGTAACCAGAGTAGAATGCTAATAATCTAATAATCAAGTAATAAAAATGGGCAGCAATCCTTCTTTCAGCTTTAAAGTGTCTGGTTTATTCAAATAATTAACATATTTGCCTATCAGACTTTATCAGATACAATGCTTCTGATGAAGTCTTATTAATTTGAATAAACTGGACAATTTAAATCTCAATGAAGGATTGCTTCGTATTTATAGATATAGAGTTTGAGATGTATTATCTTATATCATGATACTAAATCCTTATATAGATGGTGATCACTTGTTACATATTTGTCAATATTGATTTTATAAAGATATAAGTATAGATTTGTTGTCAGTTGGAAAATTACTGATATCATAGAGTGATGTATACGTGCTCAATAAAAATGCATGTTAAAAATGTTAAGATAGATCTTATAGTCTCGGAATGCAGGCTTGTGTTTTAAATTTCATTTATATATTTCATATAAATTTTAAATTTCATAAAAATTTTAAATTTCATTTATAAAGTTTCCTAGAGCAGGATAAACCATAGAATTAGTTAATGTCATCTTATAGTAGCTATCTCAAGTCATCCGTTAAATGTTAGGACATTGTCTAGAATTGGTATTTTGTCTAGATTTGTAGTCAAACTAGGAGTGGCAGTATCCATGAAAAATGGCAATATGAATAAAATGAATTTAAGGTAAGATGTGCATTAAGTTACAGCTATGTATTGATTAGTTTTGAAGTGTTATAGAAAGGGAAACATTAAAATTATTTAATAAACAATTGACAGAAAGTAAAATAGCATATCAGGTAGCAGTAATTTGGCCAGTCAGCATTATTTCCAGCAAGCAGGAAGGCATATTTATTCATTTTAGTGGCTTAAATAATGGCAATAAAAGAATATAATTGATGGAATATTTAAAATATTTAAAAATAAACAAAGGAGACATCTTTTTAACAAAAAAAAACCCAGCAGTAACTTTAAAGGGATGCATTCTATAGTGATTATTAACAAGAAATTTTATGCAATTGCAAATCTTTTATTGGAAACCTGGAATAGATATAAATGCAGAAATTTTATTAAAAATGTGGTCTTACATTAGTAGGAGATTCTAATTATATCCCAGTAAAGTGGACACACATACAAGCAAAAATCCTAGAATAGTTGCTCCAGTAAAGATTCTAAGTAAAGGACAGTTAACAATAATTTCAATGAATTAATAGTAAAAACTGAAACTTACTTTTTTCACTTGTTACTCTTATTTATATGGAATACAACCCCATATTGATAGACTCTATGTTTCCATAGAGGTAATGAATAAATTTAAATATGTTAATACCACTTCCTGCAATCTGCCTGTTGATAATATATTATGTATTGAAATAACAATGTATTTAAAGAATTATTAAATTGTATAAAGTGTATCAGCATATACCGGAAAACATTTCAACAGTGAGATAATACAATTTTAAAAATGCAAGAAGATTTATAAAAAAAACAAAGTTAGCCCAAAAAAAGGGAAAACAATTTGAATACAATAAAAGATCTAACAGTACAAAATCAGAACAGTTTGAGACATAAAACTGAAATTACATTAGAAAAAAATGAAAATACATACGTATGTGATGCCTCCAATGAATTTGCATAGATTGGCTAATAAAAGTAAAATATTAAACAGAGGTGTTCAAATTGATAACATTCCTAATTCTCTTACAAAGAAAGAAACCTCAAATAATGAATATATCTATTTTTAAATATCATGCAGATTTAAATAAGAAAGAGAATAGTATAGTAAAGGATAATGTCAACCATTAATACTAAACTGACTAAATAAAAAAAATAAATAAATAAGCAAAGCTCATTAAATGAAATTAAAGAGGCCATCAAAAAGTAAGAATGGTAAGGCTCCAGGATTAGATGAATAGAAACGATTTCTACTCAGTATACTTACTCAGATTAATAAAGCATTTTAATGGTTCAAATTGGAAATGTAATTCCTCCATCTTGCAAATTCTCATTGATTTCTTCCATACTTAAACAATGAAAAAGTAAAGAAAATATAGGATCATCATATAGAACTATTCCTCTTCTCAATGTGGGTTATACCAATTATATATCAATAAAGATCAGACAGGAATAATAATTAATAGATTAACATATGATAATATTAAAAAAGAAATTACCTAAGACATAACTACACATATGAATAAAGAACTAGTTTTAATTAGCTTTGATATTGAAAGAGCCATTGATTTAGTTATTATGAATTATTTATTCAAAGCCTTAGAATTGTTTGGGTTCTCTGAAGGATTTATAAATATAAAAATAAATCAATATACAAACTCTAAAGTCTATATCAAAATAGGACTATTTATTTTTTCAAGCATTCCGGAACAAAACTGTCACACTATCAATCATTAATGTTTTAGTTATTAAACTCCTGGTTAAAAATATTAGATTTAATCAAAGATTTAGCAACTTGAGATCCTGTTTATTCTAAAACAAATCTGGCCTAACACATCCAAAATAACCCATCAACATGGCAAAAATTATCTTTCTCTCAGGCTGCACTTGAAATAAATATACATGCAGAACTGGAGTACTGATGTTTTTTCTCTTCTGATATAGCCAGTAAGACAGTATCATAAATGGTTGATTCTTGTTGGAGAAATCAAAGCACACAGAAAGAAAACAGACATTACTGAAACAATGCAGTGTATTACCTCAGAAATATCTTCTATCCAAGATAAAAATTGTGCTTTTTGACAGACTATAGAGCAATGAAGTGTCTTAATAATTCATATTTACAGACTAAATATCTGGAATATATTAGTGTCGTATTCCACTATATTTCTAAATTAATAATACTATTGCTGCAAACATATATTTGATTTAGGGCATTTATTTCAGATATTCATACAAGTGTGTCATAACTGTTTTAGTTTCTTACATTTTAATAATTAGACATCCCCAAGTGATATACATATATAGTGACTTATTACTGTGACTGTAAAATAAGCTTATTCCATTACACAGAATAATTTTCTCATTGAAAGTACAGCTTTGCCATGTATTACTACACTGCTGTGACCTTATCAGCCAGTAGCATTTCTCCAAGTGAAGGTTCTTGGCTGTTTACTGTTCACAATCCTCCATTAAATATGCACTATAACTTTCCCTAATGCAAACATCACATTGCATGCTACATACTCTTAATATGGCAAACCTCTGGCTATAGTTACTGTTCTAGTCCTTATTCCACAGTTTTCTGTTCCTGTAACTTTTGTTTCTCTATCTTTCATTATGTCATGCAAGTCACTTCCTCACATGATTGTGCAACGTCTTTTTGTAAAGGCCCATTGCACATGACAGGCAGATAACTGTCTAAGGGGTAGTTCAGCAAATCCATCCTGTACCCTACTCCCCACCAATAAATATTAATAACTCTGAGGTTAAAGCACCTTAGGGTCAGCTACACCTCCTTGTGGGTCTACTTTCACCAAGGGAAATAGTAAGAAGGATTTTGATAAATTGCTTCTCAGTCAGTGTCACTTTAGTAATCCATGTTACATCCCTTTTTAACCCTTTACCTTATTTAATTTATTATTGTCATTCTTTCAGTTAACTTTACAGTGTCTATACTTCATTTATACTTACTACCTTCTTCACATATTTCCCATTTTTTCCAAATTCCCATATGAATTCTTTATGATTTGAAGACCTCAGAAGAAATCTCTTTGCATTTTCGGAGTATGAGGTTGTGTGTCAGAAGTTATGTTGATTACTTTGGGGAGACCATGAAATAAACTCACTAGATCAAGTGATGTCCCAAGACAAAGTGCCTCTAATCTCATTACTGTATAATCCTACATCTTCAGAGATAGAACTTGTGTAGATCTACAGCCATAAAATTCTCTCATTAAATTTGTTGCCTATCCAAATGAGACATTTTTAAGCAGAGCATGAGAACAAGAACTGTTAAGACATTTGTCTCTCTGTCCCAACTTAAGGAACTCCTGCTCTGCATCAATTTAATGACTTCTTATTTGGTAAAAACAGACAAGGAAAGTCATCTCTTATAGAAAAAATGGGGTTGTTGAATATTTTACAAGCAGTCTATGAGATCAGAATAAAAGTTACGGTGAATCTTTGCTGAATGGCCTGTTTTGGTTCAGCATATAAACATTTAGTATATATTGTGGAGTATGCACCTATGTGACTTCTTGCAATACACTGAAAGACACTTCAGCAAGTCAACAGCAAATTGGTGGTGGAATCTGCACCTACATTTCTAGACCTACCTAGGTCTGACCATTAGCTTAGATGTGTAAGATTCTGAGATATTAAGGAGATGCTTCTTGTAGTCCATGGTACAGAGCTGTATTCTTTTCCACCTCTGTTTGCCTATGGTGTGTCTCTGAGCAAGTGACTTAATCAGGCATTGTGTTCCTATTTTGCTCTGAAAAAGGAACACTTCTGTCCAGTGGACTTACCTCATAACATGCAAATAATTAAAAAAATTCACTGCCTTCTTGCTTGA
Organism: Protopterus annectens; assembly: GCF_019279795.1. NCBI lineage: Eukaryota > Metazoa > Chordata > Ceratodontiformes > Protopteridae > Protopterus > Protopterus annectens. The sequence continues at coordinate 1,425,035,682 of NC_056744.1, forward strand.
AATGACAAAGTTCTAGCTGGCAAAGGGAAAATGGGAGTTCTGTTTAACCATTTACTAACCTAAAGAACTCTTGATGAATATAATATATGACACTTCTTATTTTCAAGAAATACATCATTGTCTAAGGACAAATGTACAGCACCCAATGTAGAATTAGCCTAAAAGTGCCTGTTTCTTTGGCAGTTGAATATTTGTCTGAAATGTTTTAGGTAATAAGGAATTTGCTTTGATCTCACAGTAGACCAATTCCAGTTTATTACATATATGTAGCAGATTGCATTATGCCTACTGTTAATGCTTTCAACGTTGATCTTAGCATTAGCCCTAATATTAATGTCTTTAGTGGTGATCTTAGCCTTATTTTCTCACTTTTTCTTCATGTGATTTGAGGTTGCCCGCATTATGAGCATTAACAAATAGCTATGTATAGACAGATTCAGCACCACATCCTATAACTCTTACCTACAACAAATGTTTAGTAAATATCAGAATAAAATGGTTTCTTCTAATGATTAGCCTTCTGTTTTGGAAAACAAGCATACTGCTGACAGGAAACAATTGCATATTTTCTTCCTTTATCAGCATATTTAACAAACGTGCCGTGAGACTAGATTTTTTTTAAGTATTTATGGAAACAATTTAAGTTTTAAAAAGGCTAAATGTCCAATTAATTTTAAATCCCTTACAATGATAAAAATGTAGATTAAATACTGCACTTTCTAGTAAGATAGGTTAAAATGTAAAAAGAGTAATGCAACAGAAATTCTCTCATTATTGATAAAGTGCTACAGTACTTATAATTAGACCAACTGAGAGAATCTTTCCTTTAATAAGTGGTCATGAAGGCTTCCAAAATGTTATGCAATATGTTAAACATGTTTCTTGACTATTTGTATGGTACACAGATGAAAATGGAAGCCACTCTGATTCTTTTTCAATATTATTTCTGCCTTCTTTTTTATGTTTTGCTGCATTATACACTTTGTTTACTTTTGTGCACACTTTTATTGAACTGGTATTTCAGTAGACAAAAAAAGTCTTATAAAATCCGAATGATAAAAAGAATGTGTAACACCATCTCAGGCAGAGATTGAAGGAACTTTATAGTTTTTAAATTTTTTTTTTACTTTTCTGCCTTCATCTTTCCAAAATTTATTTGTAGTATTTTGTTTTTTTAGATGTTTTTAGAAGACTTTGCATTCAGTTTTTCTTAAGTTTTTCTGCCTTGCCAAACTTTCTTTCCCATTTCTGCAACTAATTCTGCTATTAGCACAAATAATAAGGCTTTTAATCATAATTCTGAAGCATGGCATTCACACTTAGCAGTAATATGAAGCTCAAGGTAGCATGTTTAAATTGGGATGCAGTTTCCTGTAACTTATTTCTAAAATATCTAATCACAATTATTTACTTATTGACCAAAGGTAGGCTAGAAGCTACAGATAAACCAAATACAAATTAAAGGTGGAGTGAAGCAATTAGCAGTTTCAAATCAGCAAGCAGAAGAGCAGAAGTAACATGGGCAGATACAGAGAGTGGAGGCACTAAATGGTATCAGGCAACAAACCCGTTTAATACAGGTGTCACATTGTATGAGGGGAACGTTTGACCTCTCAGAATTAGGACCCACAACCTTGTAAACTTGAAGTCAAATTGTTACATGTCAGTAACAGTTCTACTTATAGAAATATTCCAAAGTATCTCTAATATTAAGGCAAATTATAAATCAATTGTGTTGAAGGAGAAAAGTGTTGAGAGCACAGGACATGTAAAGAAAACACAATTCTGCTATACATTTTATATATATATATATATATATATATATATATATATATATATATATATATATATATATATGGGTCTAGGACTATTCACTGAAAGCACATTTCACTGAAACACATTTCACTGAAAGTTATATATGGCCTTTTCCCCACTGTAGTGCGAGCCAGGAATTAGAATATATAGTAAGGGGGGGTGTAGGGGGCACCACCTCCCACATTGGGGGGTGTGGGGGCACCACCCCCCACCTATTTTAAATATTTTGAACTATATGCATGGATACTTGCAATTTCAATACATTACTCTTTTCTAAACTTAATATATATCCAAACTATGTGGGGGGGGGCCCACACCCCTTACTATATATTCTAACTCTAGGGTCACACTACAATGGGGAAAATGCCATATATAACTTTCAGTGAAATGTGTTTCAATTAATTGTGTTTTCAGTGAATTGTGCTTTCAGTGATTTGTGCACTGTCATTTGACTTCCAGTGAAATGTGCTTTCAGTGAACAGTGCTAGACCCATATATATATATATATATATATATATATATATATATATATATATATATATGTATATATATATATATAAAATTAAATAGCTGAATAATATTAAGGAAATTAAATGACTGCTGAATCCTAAAAGGGTCTACAGGAGAATTCTGTCCATGACCTGGTCCACAGTAAAAAGACCTTTTTGCTTAGAAACAAAAGAGTATCCACCCATCAAATGGTTAGCAGTTTTATACAGCTGCATATTGATTTAGTTAACTTATTGTGGCAAAATGTCCTGAGACATCTTACAAGGAAGTCTTAGCCATTTTTGTACAGTTTCTGAATAAATGTTGACTTCAGGTACTCTTTCTAGGAGTGCAAGCATTCCATAAAAATATGTTCTTGATAAACTGCTTTATAGAATTTATTATACAAACATAACTTAACATAAGGTTTGTCTAAGCTATGTACATGCAAAGAATGCAAGATCCCAAACTGCACACTGGAAGCAGTTAGTAAATATGTCAGTATTTTTCCCATATAAAAGTAATTGGTTCTTTACATAATCCAGAAGTTGAGTGCACTTTTCTTTGGACTGACAGTTTCTTTACACATTGTCAGTATAATTATTATTCTTGCAAAGTATTTAATGTTTTTTGCACATTGTTCCATGTCAGATTCTCTTTGTGCTTTAACAGGAGAATGAAAAACGCTGTTCAGACTGGCAGGAATGTAAACAGAAAATCAAATCCATTTCTTATTATTTTTTGTTTGTCCTTTGTATGACACTCACATGCTCACATCCATACTCAAGAGACAGCAAAATGACAAACAAATGTAATTAATGGAGGTTAAGTTTCAACAATTTGACATTTCCTATGTGATAGAGAGATGCTGAGGATGCTTACTAAAATTCCTCAGAACTACAGGTGTAAAGGTAGACCTGAGTGATCCCTCTACTCTGAGGTACAGACATCTCTGCATTAGTTTGATGTTAGTTGACTTTGTGTGTTATAACACTGTTAATTGTTTGGACAATTTCAACAAAAAAGTTTTCAAAAAAAAAAAAGTGAGAGAGAAAGTACAGTTGTGTACACTTACCATAAATGTAGATGTTCACATGTACTCACTGTTGCAGTCCTAACTTATAGGATTTCCTGCTTCAGAAGCCCTTAGTCAGCCTGACTACCAGAGAAAAACTCCCTCTTCCTTGAGCTGGCAGACACCCTACCCTTACATCAGGATGGTTAGATATAATGGTAGCCAGCCGATGCTACAACAGGAGTTTTTTCTTTCTCCTAGAAGGTAGGAGCACTATGGATGAGCCTTAAGCAAGGGACCAGGTTAGAGGAAAGGGGGCCTGTAGGGCATCCCTGCATATGGTCCTCTGGAAGAAGAGGGCAGAGAAATAAGCTGTTACTGTAAGCAGCATAGGGGGGAAGGAGGGAAAGAAATAATACTGCAACAGTGAATATACTCGAACATCTACATTTATGGTAAGTGTACATAACTGTACTATGTTCTTAATGCTTCACTGTTGCAGTTCTAACTTATGGGATGATTCCCAAAGCTGAGATGAGGGTGGTATGTGTTTTAATGGGAAGAGAGGGTGCCCTGCAAGATGGCAGTGGCAAATCCTGCTCTGGACTTGGAGAAGGCTGTCAGGTAGTAGTGCTTGGTAAAGGCATACACAGATGACCAGGTAGCTGCTTCCAAAATGTCTTTGGTAGGTACTCCCCTCAGGAATGCAGTGGAGGTAGAAGTGGCCCTAGATGAATGGGCCCTGACAGATTCAGAGGGCTTTTCCCATGATAGGTGTAACAAAAGGAAATACAGTGGGAGATCCATTTGGAGATAGTTTGTTTGGAGAATGGTTATCCTTCAGAGCCCAAGGCAAAGGAAACAAAGACTTGTTAAGATTTTCTGAAAGTTTTAGTCCTGTCAAGGTAGTAGTGAAGTTGTCTGTGCACATCCAAGGAGTGAATAATTCTTTCCCCTTGGTTCTGTGGTTTAGGGAATGTAGCCCAGTGCTCTGAGACATCCCCTGACTGAAAGGCATTGCCTCTGCACAATGTCCTGGAAGCACTGACTTAAGAAGGAAACCTTGCCTGGGGGAAGGGAGGCCTTCTGGAGAGAGGAATCCAGCAGAGCCCCCAGGAAAACTATCCTTGTGGAAGAGCTTGTGCTGGAACTGCTGAAGTTTATGAGGAACCCTATTGAAGAGAGTAGGGTCTGGGTGAAGGCCAGATCCTTGAGGAGCTTGGACTGACTTGTGAACTGAATGAGGCAGTCATCCATATAAGGGTAAATTTGGATGCCTCTTGTTCTGCAGAAGGTGATTACAGGGGCCAGACATTTTGTGAAGACCATGGAAACAGTAAAAAAGCCAAATGGAAGTTCAGTAAATTGAAATTGACCGGTACCTGCTCTGAAGTGAAGAAAACATCTGCAGGATTTTTCTATAGGGATGTGTAAGTAGGCATCTTTCAGGTCTAAGGTGACCATTAGAGCCTGAGGTGTGATCATGAGAAGAAGCTTTTGAAGAGTAAGCATTTTGAATTTTGGGACTAGGAGGGACTAATTGAGGATGGACAGATCCAGGATAAGGCACCAATTGCCTTCTTTCCTGGGGACTAGAAATGGCCTGGAGTAAAACCCTTTTCCTCTTTGATGAGCTGGTACTGGTTCCACAGAGCCCTGGGAGCACAGATTGTGAATCTGAAATGGCCTCTGCCCTTTGATTTTGTGGTACATCGGGGTAGTCTGAAAATGTTAAGGGTTCTTTGAAAGTGAGGTTGTAGTCATTTGAGATTGCTTCGAGAACCCACCTGTCGGAGGTGATGAGAGTCCAGTTTTCCTTCAATAGGGAAAGTCTTCCTCCTAATCTTCCTCCTATCTTTTCTGGGGTTGGGGGGAGGGTGGGAGATTAGATGAGGGGTGACTCATTGCTGATCTCTGCTTGGGCCCTGTGACCTAAAACTCCCAGCATGGGTGTTCCTGAGTACCACTGCCTTGCCCTCTGTAATTGTTGTAGCTCCGTATGAGGCCTTTCCCTTTGGGTTTTCCTTTGATTGGGAGGGAAAGGACCAATTCTTAGTGGGAAAATTCTTACTGAACCTAGGTGGCTGGACATGGAGGACATTTTTTGATAGTTTGCATGGATTTTGCTTTATCATCCATCTTTTTTAAAACAGCCTCAGCTTTTGGTCAAAAAAGGGAGTCCTTATCCAGGAGTTCATCTAGCAGTTTAGATTTGACATACTCCGGTAATGTCTGTTCCCTAAGCCACACCTTCCTTCTCATAACTGAGCCAGAGACAGCAGCTCAGGAAGATGCGTCTAAGGCATCATATTCACAGTGCAAAGAGTGTCTAAATACATGGGAAATGGAATGGTAGAGCTCTGGCAATTCATTGTCCTCCAGGGAGGAAATCTTTTGCTTCATATTTTCCAAAATGGTCTGCTGGTATTTTATCATATGGAATTGACAATTGAGGGCCCTCATGACCAAGATAGAGGAAGTGTAAACCTTCTTCCCAAATCTGTCAAGGGCCCTGCTTTCTTTGTCCGTAGGTAATGAGTTTTTAGAAGTACTAAGCCTAACTCCCTTGGGGCCTGGGGTGACAACCTCTGGGTCAGCAGAGGGCTTCTTAAAAATAATTTATCTCAGTCTAGAACCTTGTACAACCTGTCTGGTTTGCAAGGGGCTGAGAGAAGAGAGTCTGGGTTAAGGAAAGATTGCATGAAGACATCTTCCATCACTTCTAAAACTGGAGGGATAACCAAGTGTGATGGGAAATCAAGGAACTCCCTGACCCTCTTTTTAGCTTGGGGGTATTCCTGTGCCTGCCATTGGAAAAACTCTCTCATGGTGCTCAGTGTCTCCACAAATGTAATGTACCCAGGGGGTGAAGCATAAGGTAACACCTCTCCTGAATCAGAATCCTCAAAGGAGGTAAAGAAGGGTCCATGTTCAAGGGTAGAGTCCTCCTGATCAGAGTCTTCATCTGAATCTAGGGGTTCTGAAAAGTTGTCAGGTGTAGGGTCCCTCTTCCTTTTTCCTGGTGAAGATTCGGAGGGGGGGGGTTGCCTGCCTCTGACCAAAGAAATAAGGTCCTTAGCCAACCTGACCAAATCCTGCTAATAACCTCTGAGGTGGAAAACAGTAGGCTTAGGCACAGTATTGAGGTTAACCTCTTGTTAAGTGTAGCTTTTGCCTTGGGCCTGTGCAGGTCTGCTACTCTGATGCCAGTCTCCTTGAGAGAAATAGCTGATGTTGGCAGACACCCTGAAGGAATGTCATTGGTTGAAAATCGTTCATCAGAAGTTGAGGTCTGCTTAGTGACTCTGGACCCGACTGATGAACCAAATGCCAAGGCCTGCATTGAAGATGAGTGACCCAACAGCATGTCAGACTCTGAAAAGGACTCAACAGAGGCCTGCACCACCCCCTTGCTCACAGAATGGGGCTGCAAAGATGCCTCTCCTTCCTCTGCGATAATCAGCCTTGGGGTACTGGTGGATGGAGAAAGGTTGTCATCCAAGACCCTAAGTCTAGGTCATTTTTCCTTCTTTCTCTTAGGAAGCTCAGCTTTGGGATGGCTGACAGACACCATTGCATGAGGGGTTAGCCGTTTACTGACTAAGGCGCTTACATAGGATTTCTGTCCTATGCCTTATAGTCCTAGTGATGAAAAGGGTACACAGATGCCAATTTGGGATGTCATGGTTTGGTGGTTCACCTATTTGTGCTGGCTGTTTTGTGCTGTCTTTTGGTACTGTTTTGGCCCCGCACTTTTGTCGTATTTGTGTACTGTTGCTGTGTGTTTGATGTCATGGTTTAGGCCTAAACAAGCAACAGACAATGTATGAAAATCTGTGTGTGGGATTTGTTTATTACAATGAAGACAGTTGTTAACGTTATCTGACATGAGTCTCAAGTAAGGAAAAGAGTTCCCCAGTGGGGTACTTAGCTTTAGAAGAATTTCTCACTCCGGTGCAGACCAACCAATGGACTCAAAACTGCTTCAGGCTCCAGTGGCAAGAAAGACTAGTGTCATGGCATTGGCTGTTTCCCTTTATAGCCAACCCTCCTGACGTCAGGGTAGGGCGTCCGCCAGCTCAGGGAGGATGGAGTTTTTTACTCTAGTAGTCGGGCCAATCAAGGATGTCTGAAGCAGGAAATCCCATAAGTCAGGACCGCAACACTGAAGCACAAAGAACATCAAGAGAATTTCTTGCTGCAATGTGAAATTTTGCAGAACAGATTGCCCTCTCATTCAATGTAAAAGATAACTTATTCCAGTCAAAATATTACAAAAAGTGGGATATCAAATTCTGGAAAGATATTATTCTGAAATATGAGCAGATTGCCCATGCTATCTAGGTAAACTGTCAGCCCAAAAAACATGGACATTTTTCTGTGTTATAAAAACAGAAATAAAGCTAAATGATATCTATATAATAACGATAAGATTTGTGTAATTATGTAGAGTATGTATAATGACCTAGGGAAAATCTCACAAAAGTTACTGTGAGGTGTTAAACTTGTGTTGAACTTGCAGCAAAGTTTTTGTGTTCAGAGACAACCCTACCACACTGCTATAACCCAGAGACATGCAGCATTGCAGTGGGCTGTCATCCTAGATGCTAAGGCAACATTCCAGGGGGGGGGCATTTATGCTAATTAGCCACGTGCTCTCCCCTGAAGCTCCCTGCTGTTCAGAAGGTATGTAGCTGAGTGATTCAGGTAAAATGAAATGACAAAGAAGGGGAAAAGGCTTAGAACCCTGCACTCCTGCATAGGAAACAACAACATTAACCTGCTGCATTAATTTGTAAGTTGGTGGAGCACGTATTTTTTACCATATAATGAGGCTCTCTGACATTATTCAGGAAGTTATAAGAGAGAGGGACAGGGAGTATATAAGTATACCTCTCAACCTCAGAGTGCAAGAAGTCTAGCCAAAGCCAAAAATTAATGGTGATAGAGGCACACATTAAGGGACCAATTCTGTTATTTTTCTTATAAATTTAGAAAGTCGCTAGAATAACAACTTTGTACAAGCATTTACTAAAGAATATGACATGTGAAACTAATGCCTGACATTAATGATTGAGTGTAGTCACCCATGATTCCTGAGGACAGGAAAAAAGGAGACATTTGGGGACATTCTGACAACACAGGGAGAGATATGGGATATCTAGGTTTTGTGCGTGTTTGTGGAATAGTGGGCGGAGAAAAGAAAATGCAGCTTACATACAAAGCTTGTGTACATGCAGGCCTTAAAATTCAGACCATTTCTCCCCCCCCCCTATGCCTTAGAAAGAAAGCTGCAATTGATCTGAAGGAAGACCCTTTGAATTATTGTAGAAAATGGTAACAATACCTCCTTGGTAATATTAAATCATTGTAGGCTGAAATTAAAAACTTCTTGGTTAGTTTATCATTTCCTCTCTAGTGTTAGTAATCAGCTTAGCTGACAATCCCTTACCATCTAAAGGCATTGTACAAGAATTCAAAAGCGTACTGAGTAGCTCAGTATTTCATCTTTTCAACACTCTCCTACACTCAGCTATTACTGCCCAACATGGCTTCCAAATGCTCGAGTACCATACCTACCATATGATTTCATTAAATGCAGTATACAATCTCATCAGTCATCCTCATAAGTCATCTTTTTTATACCTTTCATTCTTAAATTCCTCAAGAAAACTGCTTCTTTTTTCCTCCAATCTCTTATGCATTTCAATCTCTCTCACTTGATTCCTCCTTGAAAGTATCTAAAAAAGTACATTTAAGAAAATATATCTCCTATAATCCAGTCACATCTCACTCCTCCAACAACAAGGATCAACAGACTTAAAAGGTACCTCTAAATATATCAGTGAACCATCATGAATGCAATGGAAAGACAATCACTAATGCAAAAGAGACAGTGGGCAGCATTTTCAATCTCACAGACTCCAGTGACCAAAGTAAATAGCTCTCCTGCTCTGTAAGTAGTCTCTGAAGACTTAAGCAGAACTCTGCATCTGATGGTACATACTGTACAGGAAAAGGGAAACAGATAATCTGGAAAAGATACAATAGAAGGTCAGTACAAGTGTAAACGGGGCTGAAGAGGATTTACATGAGAAGGATTTTGAGGCTTTGCCTTTTCCACCTTGATAAATTAATTAAATGATTGATATGGGTCTGCAAATTCATTAAAGGACATAATAATGAAACTTAACTGAAGAGGAAGAAATGAGAGTGAGGCATGACTTCAAAACTGAAGACCTGAGGTTCAGAATGGACGTAAGAAAGTATTACTTCACTATGAGAGTGGTGAATAAATACAATGGGCTGCCTTTTAAAGTATAACACAGCAAACAAATGAATATTTCAAGAAGATATAAGGTAACTGAAAAATTAGGTCAAGATGAGAGAGGCAGCTATGGGGTACTAGCTGTAGCACTGAAGCAAGAAGCAAACCAGAGAGACTTCATCAGTCTTCTGCTAGATTATGTGCCATACCTCTCAACTGTACAGATTTTTGCAGAATGTCCAGATTTTTGTCTCATATTTTTTTTTCCTGATAAAATTTTGGTTTTGTGGCAAATCATTGCCATGTTATTGAGGATTGAAGTAAAAAATAATGACAGGCATTTGAGTTTCAAACCTCATTCTCTTTAGAAAATTCATGGTAATGCAAAACATGTTATTCTATCGGGTCAACATTATAACAATGAACAATCAAATGATCGAACATTGTTATATCGAACTGTAAAATTCGAATTAGCAAAACATCAAACAACCAGAACCGTGATTTTTTTTTTCCCAGAGAAAGAAAATCGTTGTTCCCAAAAAAAAAAAAAAAAAAAAAAGACATTAAAACATTGCATAAAGTGGGGGGCTTTGCCCCCCACATTCCCCCTACTTAAATATACCAACTCCAACATCGCACTACAGTGCCGAAAATGGCAAAGTGGCAGAAGTGGCCAAGTGACTTCTTTCCCAGGGAAAGAATTTGCTTATATGCGGCTTTGTCATTTTGCCTTTTCGACATTTCAAGTTTGACCAAGACGCATTCGACAAAATGCGTCTTCGGTCATCTGGTAGGAACCCATTCTATCAATGTTTTAAGTTTGTAAGAGCAATATTTAAAAATTCTCCCTATTTTTGGGCCTTTGTCCCCCCATTATTTATAGCTTTGTCCGGATTTCTTGATCTGAGTAGTTGAGAGGTATGATCTATGGGTGTGTGCATGTATGTGTGTGTGCATGTGTCTATGAATATATATATATGCATGTGTTTATGTAAACACAAATGTATGCATGTATATTATACACTTATGTCCATATGCATGTAAATGTACTGTACATATGTATGTATTTATGTGTGTAGGTATATATGTATTTGGGACTACTTCATTTAAACGAAAGACCAGAACAACAAAAGTCACAACATCGAGACCAAAACAACGAATGTTCACTTAAATGAACTCCCAAAACAATGACACCTATAAGAACAAAATGCAAAACACAGACAGTAATGAACAGTTAGCAAAATAAACTACACAGCGCTCAATAAATGCTAACAACGGTGGACTAATATGTCCACGTTTGAGAGATGGAAGATATAATAGTAGCAGCGCAAACAACAGTCCTTTATTAACTACAAGTTAGTGGCTTCACATTTTCACTAATCTTGCGATAGCTTTAGCAAACTCAGGGGTTGAATAATCTGCCCTATTAGACAACACCTCTTCAAACTTCTTATGTCTCTCCACAAGCTTCCTCTTCTTTGGAGATGGCACATAACCAGTTGCCATCCTCACACGTAACTCATCAAAACGATTTTGTTCCCGTACCAAACATGAAAGTAGCACTGACAAATCTGTACCCCTTTCACCTATTAGACACTTTAATCTCCTGTGCCACGCTTCCACGGTGTTGTGCGTTCGTGGTAAGCATAATTATTTAACTCACTCACGTTCCAAAAAGTGATAGGAAACAGTGGGGGAAACCTCATTGTACAGTTCTGGTTTGGAATTTATGCTGTTTTCCATAAATATACCAGTCAGAGAAATATTTAATAACTTTACGTCCTTCTTGTGGAAAATCCTCTTTCAGCAACTCAAACGTGTTCTCTACCTCACTTTCTTGTAAAAATGCTAAAGCTACTAAACTCTTAATAGCTAGCTGAAAGGATTGAGATGAATTGTATTTAGACGTTAAAACTAATGCTTGAACCTTGCGCCAAACATTCTGTGCAAAGTGGAATAGGCAGCGTTTTGAACTAGCATTTGGAACATTTAACCTCACGCTTTTAAGGGCAGCAATTTCGAAGTCACATAGAACTAACCTAACTGTGCTAGCTAGTCCATGCTCTGATAACAAATAGAAAACACAATGCCACAGATAATTATAAGATTTGAGAGATTTCTTTGACAAGAATGTGTACAGCAGTGGGATTGCTTTACTGTGTGTTCCATACTTAACAAAGGCATGAATACTATACAACTGTCTTATTGTTGCACCTTTCTTGAAAAACATTCCCTCCATGAGCCAAATGGTGGCACGGCTCAAGTAGTACAAGTTAGTTGGTGTAGTGAAAACAAGTACGCTAGTATCTGTACTAGTATAACACATAGATTTACTTACAAACATACTCTCCTTTAATGGGTACTTCATGAAATCAGTCGTAGTTATTGTCAAGTCTTCACCTCCATGCTGTAAACTCCTTTTATGTCGTACACACCCCACTTGCTGCAGGAGTGCATTCCTGCGAGATATATGGCAGATGATTTCTAAGGAAGTGGAAGCTACAGCGTCTTCCACTATCAGATACGGGGTGTGATGACTATACGTAGCTCTAGTTTTTAGTTCATGACATACTTTGTATCTATCTACCTCTCCGGGTTCACTGGCATGGTTGTGTGCTACGGTCTTCTCAAGAATATCACCATTAGGCATTAACAATGTGATTGCACGTCCTTTGCAGCTCTGTGTTATTTTATATTTGCAACACCAATATCTTTTGTTTTCTCTACACCTTTCTAGATAATACATGTAGTTATCCGCAACTAAAAATTCCTTTCCTTTCTGAGATTTAACAGTTGTATACATGCTACCTAACACTCCCAGGGCTTCCATCCTTCACTAAACAATGTGAGTATGGTGCATGGCACAGTGTTTACATAGTCTTGTGACAAAGTTATACAAGTACTAAATGTGCTGACGTTGCGTTGTTATGGTAATATACCCTACCTAATTGTAATGTTCTATCTGTTGTGTTTTATACTAGTTAGTGTCTCTTCTACTGTTACATGCACTTGTCAGTATAAGTTGTTGTTTTGAACATTCGTTGTGACATTTCGTTAAAATGCACATTCGTTGTTTTGATCTCAATGTTGTGACTTTCGTTGTTCTGGTCTTTTGTTTAAATCAAGTAGACCCATGTATGTGTGTGTATATATATATATATATACATGTGTCTATGTAACTATATATGTATATATGCATGTTTTGTATGTATAGCCATATGTACATACGTGAATGCATTTATTTATGCATGCCTTTTTGCAGATATATATATGTATATATACATATGTATAAGGAGTTTTGATAAACCTTCTAAACAGATAAGAGCTATTGGCTGTGGTATAAACTATAATAATGCATTATAAAGAAAAGCAATAAAAGTTACTGAAAGTAAGTATGAATTATATAGAGGCTCAGTCAGTCATTTCTAGTTTTGATTACACATATTCAATACTTTTGGTTATGAACTAATAAATGGAAGCCAGTAAAATCTCTTCCAGCTGGAAATTGTCAAATAGTTGTTGATGTCATTTTGCAGTAAATTAGCATACATAAAACTTCACAATTATTCTCATTATTTCTGCTCATTTTCATTTTCACATATACATGTATTTTAAGCTTCAGGAATATTTTATCTGAAAATGAGAAATACTGTATGCACTTAAGTGGAGGAAAAGATGCAGACAGGTATGACTCTACAGCTCAACATAACCCATTTCTTTCCTTTATTCTGCAGAACAGTGGAGCTGTTTTCAGTGGTCATTCTGTCTTAATCACAATATCCCGGAAGATCAACTGATATTCTGTAGAGAATGTACTGCACTTAATAGCTAAAAGCATTTAATGGTTCTTTAAGTGAGAGCACACTGCTGAATTTATCTTTTGCTATAAAATTAAAATATACCTTAACAAGAAAAGAACATCTTTAAATAAAAGCCCCAGATTTATAGCAGCTGTATTTCAGCCATGCATCAGTCAATAATGCTGACTTTCGCCCTTCTGGGTCATGATGTAGTTTCCCAAACATCAATGACTAAAAATATATTGTCTTACAGCAAACATGCGTGACAACCAGTGTTGCAGGAAAAATGATTCTTCCACTGCAAATGTCAGTAGTCATTCCAAACTTCCATGTACTCCAGGCAGGCATGTTTTATTTGCAGACGCTAACTTGTAATTACAGCCAATTCAAGGGAACATCTGTTAAATACTTGACAAAGAGGGGAAGTCAAATACCAGGAGAGAAATACATTTTACAGTTCCATTAGGAATCCGACTTTACAAGTCAGGCAATATTATGTAAAACAAATTGTTTGCTCATACATTAGGTATATTTCTGGACTCTATTTATCTAGCTGAAGCCCAGAATTCTCTAGGGTCCCATTTAGCTCTTAAAGATAACTACTGACTGAAAATTTGTGAAGGCACTTTTCAAAGCTCTAGAAAATACCATTGAGATGTATTACTCATCTACTAGGGCTAACCCTGTTAAATAGCAAGTTAAGTACAAAAAATAGAAAAAAAACATTTTTATCATGCATTGATCTTCTATGCAGTAGTAAAGTCTGTATCACTCTGAACACTTAGAAGCATGTTATACATGTTCTACCCCAAAACAAGGTGATGGGGGACAGCCCTACTAGCATGACTTTGCTTTTCAGCAGAAGCTGTGACTCAACAGTTTGACACTTTTCCTTTGTTTTTCAGTTTTTGTCTTCATTCTTCTAACTTTGGGATAGATTCTTGAAGAACCCTTCATCAACATTTCAGAGCTTGCATTGTGAAGCCCAGATCAATCAAAGAACAGTCCTAAGGTATGTGGAATTTTGCGAATAATTCCATGATTTACACTGGTGACAGTGAATTTGTTAAAAGTTCCCTTGCATGGCAGTGTTAGGCAGCAGTTAAATAACCATCTCTCACTTTCTTTCACCCTTGTTTCATCTGTATTAGTAATATGGAACCCAGACACACACACACACACACACACATACACACACACACACACACACACACACACACACACACACACACACACACACACACACACACACACACTCTCTCTTTCTATACCTATCATGTGCCAGCAGCAGCCTCCGCTCAGCCCCCAAGGGCTTGCAGGTCTCAAAGTGAATGAAATAACAAACCGAGTGCAATGCTATACTGGATTCAAATTCAGCTGAAATGCAGTTCATGTATTAAAACTACACTTCTTTGGTGTTGCAATCATGTATATATTTAAAGGTATGTATAATAATGCTATAATTCCTTTCTCTTAGATCATAAGAATGCTGTTCAATAAGAAAGTGTTTCAGCTCCTGTATCATCACTAAGTGGCAGTTCATATACAACGCAGCGACTGAAGAGGTAGTTTCATTGCAATACAGTATGACTGAACAGACATGGAGGCCAGCAAGGCAGGAGTACAATAGAGCTTCAAGAAAAATAAAACAGCCAGAAGTCCATACTGTTGCTGGTGCCATACTATGATTTTATATTCCATAATATTATGGTATACATCTGATACCAGCAGAATATATGCGATGGATACTGTGAATCACTTGGGGAGGGGTGGGCAGCATAGTAGAATGGTCATTATCATTCTGTTGTACTGCATCCACTGCGCAGATACAAAGAGGCATACCTCCCTTATGCTTTCATGCCAAAGCACTTTGATATTGTGACTAGCAATATTCGCGTGACTCATAAATAGCCACAATGGGATGTCATGCTTTGAGTAAACATCCCTTGCAAATACAATCATGTTTAAAAATAGAAATTGTGGATGAGCAGTTACATAAGTTATAAAGCATAATTATAAATAATAGCAACCATAGTAAGACAGCTAGGAAACCTTTGTAAATGTATAAACTATTAATAATAAACAATATCAACAAAAATGTTACATAGACACAGCTGTTCAAGCAGTGTAAATAAACAGTGCTAATATCCTTGTATACAATACAGTGATTTGTGTAAATAATATTCCTGTAAATGCACAACTATCATAGTTGTTGCACTGTTAAAGATGGTTATAGCATAACTTGAATGTAAATGCTGGTTTGAAAGTGTAACTCAACAGTGTTTGGAAAACTTGTCACTGCCTGTCAACCTGATGATGGCTGAAAATTGCTTTTGGATCACATTGCTTACTCAATTAACAAAGTTAAAGCAAATAAATACATACGTATTTTCTTTTGAGTATCTAGAAGCAATTAATTTTCAGTGACCCCCTTCTGATTATTGCTTGCTCTAAGTTCTTGCACTGATTTGTATGATCTTGTTCTTGATTCAGCAAAAATGGCAAATTTGTGTGCTTTTGTAAATGTTTCCAATTGTTCAGTTGCAGATACAACTCTCACTCAGTTACTGTCTCAGCCCTTAGGGTCTTATCACTCAGTGCTTGAGCTGTCCACTCATACATGGATAACAGCCCTTAGTAACAAAGACTGGAGCCTCAGAAGATATAATGCATTGGATGTGGTGACAAATTCAGGCAGCTAATATAAATACTTTTTACTAAGTAGCACCCTAGGATCAGATTAATGGAAATGAAAGAAGGAGCCTAAAAGTTGTATGCTACTGTTTGTCTGGTTTAATGGATATTGATTAATGGTAGTGCAACAACTATGAAGCTCACATTTACAGCTGTGTGGATGGAATGGCTTTTCATCAGTGATGCACATATCAACTTGACCACTTTTAAGCCTGTGATCTTTAGCCCCCTACTCATTACAGACACCATGGTACACTGCTCTTAATTACTTTTACACCCCTTCATTCCATGACATTCATATACCTATGGGGTAGGGTTGGGAGGGATTATACTGTGGGAGTGTGGACTTTTCTTGGCATGCACTAATAAAACATGGGAAAAAGGAATATGGTGATATCAGCAGCAAGCATATTGTCACTCATATGACAACTTGGACACGTGTCAGTGGTTCTACAAGTGAGCACTCATGATATGCATCACTGTAGATATTCCGGGGGGGGTGCACATCCTTACAGAGAGGTTTTAAAGACCTGTCCACCAATGTCCCTCCTCTTTAACCAGAAAATGAATCTGATTCAGTGCTGCCAGTACCTCACTCCACCCAGTGCTTGTTTCTCTGGAAGAAAATGATTGGTGAGGCTGACTGGTGCCAGGCAAAAATCCAAGAAACTAATTCTAAATAATACTTAGAAACAGAAAAGAGTAAGCCATGATGTAGATTTTTTAAGATTGAGATCATAGTACTCACAGAATTCCCTTTACTCAGAGGCACAGCCATCCGTGATTTAGTATATATAAGCAGTAGTGGTTTGGAATTCTCACACATCAGTGGACCAATATGGAGTTAGGGCAAAAATGTTTTAAAAGCGTCGCCACGAGTTTTGATTTTTGCTGTTTCAGTTCTAGCTTGTTTTTTTTTTTTTTTCTGTCTGCAGCTACATGAGAGTCATGGAGTTCCTATCCTAGTAGATACTCTGGCATGTGTGGCTTTACTTATAGTAGCTATAGGGACTTAGCATAACCTACTGCGGACACAGTGGTGATATCTCAGATATCTGCCTCATAAATACTGCATATCTTTCTTGATGCCATGCTTCAATATGTGGGGATGCATATGTGATTCCCTAGTAGTATAGAGGAGAGGACCAACACCATGAAGGAATTTTATGATATAGAGCATTTTCCTAAGATACTGGGGGGCATAAATTGCACCCACATTGAAAAAAAAGCCTCACCTGGTAAACTGGGAAGGAAATACATGAAATGTAAAAGATATCACTCACTCAACTAGCAGGTGGTCTGTAATGCAAAGGGTATTATCATCTACAATGTGTGTATACAGTTCACTCAGGCAGTTATAACTCCCACATATGTCACCTCTGTGTCCTGTACCAATGTTTGTGAGGGGTGACTTCCCTCAGAGCCATCTTGTTAGTGTTGCCAGGATACCCTGAAACCCTGGCTTATAACAACTTTAAGCAATCCACAAAATCAAACAGAACAAAGATACAACTATGCCTAATTGCAAACAAGGAACATTACTGAGGTTGGGCTACTGAAGGAATGGTTTTGCTGTCTGGATTCTGGTGGTGTCCTGCAGTATGACCCTGTTACTTGTGCAAAAATAGAGTTGATGTGTGTAATGTTTCATAATCTCATACTTAAGAGGCAGTTACAGCAGGGAAACCATTTGCAGGAACAGAAATCCACAGGACATCAAGCAATAAAGACTGGGTCAGAGCAAGAGTCAGTGGAGGAACCAATGGCAGGGAATGATCATGATGGTTGGATGCAGGTACAGTTTGCCAAAGAGGCAGCAGCTAGCACATAACTTCATAATATACTAGACAAAAGAAAAGCAGGACAGTACACTACAGTAAAAGTGAGGCATGCAAAACCAACACCATGTTGTGCTTACCCATGCATAGGCTGTCCATGCTGTGCATCAGACATAGGCAACCCGAATAAGAATGTACAAAAGGCAGGGCACGGTTATCACCATATGCACAGGTGGGGAAGGCAGCACATGAGTGGACATTTGTCCCAGGGAAATATGGGAGTGCTAAGTATAATTAAACCTAAACATGCTATTGTCTCTATTGCCTGTCACTGTTGAGGGACCTTAATGTAAATGTTTTCATGAAGGGCCAGTATGAGTGGCTGTTTGTGTGTGTGTGTGTGTGTGTGTGTGTGTGTGTGTGTGTGTGTGTGTGTGTGTGATGCACTGGGGACTGTGGTGATATGAGTGTGGGTCTGCTGAGACACAGCCTCAGTAGTAGTTCCAGCACTATAACTTGATGTACTGGGCAGGTCAAGAAGATGCATAGTAGAGGTTTCACAATCCAGTGCATGCATTTGGCCATGACAGCTGACTCTACCAGGAGTTTCATTGGCTGTACCATGATCCTGGCTAAAAGCTATTGTGCTGCATAGCTGTAAGCAATGTCTGCTGCAAGATGTGCAACTGCCATGACTGCTACAACTCCAGGGATGTCCTTTCCTGGCTGTGGATACCTCCACAACAGAGGTGGCTGTGAAAGTACTAGTAGTCAGAGTCACTACCATCTGTGGAGGAAGAAGTGAACTGGCTTTATGGATGTCTCATATAGCACATTCCAGTATGTGACTGATTCTATCCAAAAATCACAGATACCAGACATGCACTCCCTCAGATCATTATGCACACTCTGCATCATTTTCACTAACCCTGCCATGGTACTAACCTGTGGCTCCTTGTTGACCCTGACATATGCTGGGATGTAGCCACTGTCACATCAGCCTCAAGTGGAGGGTGGCAACCAGGTCTCCAGTGAGAACCATTACCCCCTCCTTTATGGACCTATATACCCATAGGTGCTAGATTCTGACATTAATCTACTAGGGGGTACCACACATCCCTGACTGATAGTGCCCCATTAACTGTCCTACCTGTGTGGTGAGTGGATGTGTGTGTGTAACCTGGATGTCGGCAGGTATAGAGGCTCTAGTCATGGTCTGTGTAGGAGATGCAGGAGCCACATGCCCTGTGTCCAACACACTCTGTACTCCCTGACTCTGCCAGCTAATCCCTGCCATCATTATCAGAGGCTGCAGATCCTCCAACATCAAGCAGGAGCAGTTCCACAGTGCTAGTGCTGGATAAGGAATTACCAGGGAGGACACTAAAGTATGGTATCTTATGCAATTATGACTCAAAATCAGTATACATGAAAATGGAGTGGAACTTCATTCTCCAAATCAGACAACATTGGCTTACATGTAATCTTTTCACCAAATTCCCCGCTGTTTTTCTTTCCCCTGTTTTTAGGCATGTCTCTGTAGGTATGGAAAACAGTGGAAATATGGGCCTTGATCCTGAATGACCTTACAAAAATTCTTATGCCACCAGACTCCCGTTGGCCATATAGCACACTGTTTGTGTGCCTGTTAGTTAGATATCTACACACAAACTCTTTGATTAATGGCAGGCACATAAGTTTACTAAGCAAATATCCCCCACAAGATAATACCTATACAATTGCAATTAACCCAGGTGACATGAATGTTTTCTCTCAGGCTTAAAATGATTTCTGTAAATGACATATATGTGTAATTTATACAACAGTCAAATTTTTGTACTGATATTGATATCACAAGGCAAGCAAAAAAGTGTTGAACTTTGCTCTGAGTATACGCTAATGGGTGTGTCTCCTATTATGCTTAATGATCCTTCAACCCAACAACTGCTTTATCTTTGCAGTTCCTCTCTCAATACTCCTTCCTAAAACACTTACAAATAGTGAGAAACTTGTTTCATATTATGTCAGCAAATACAATAGCAGTTAAAAGCTACCATACTTGACAAAATGAACTTATAAGCAGACCTTAACGTTACTCTAACAATTCCTCCAAGTTTCAGCTGTTGCAGGTTCAGACATGGCTGCTCTACAGCTTCTAACATAATGCGATGGTTCATCCTGCTTATCCTCATACTTATATGGCGCAGAGTCACCTGACTGGACATAATGATTATGCTAATTTGGGCATGGGCACCCCATGCTCAATTGTCCGCGAGGCTGTGCACATGCCTGGGTCCCAGATGGCAATACTATGTATGAGCATCAATTTGTATGCCATTTTCCCGAATGATTCTTCAAAAATGAGGCATTATGGCTGAAGAAGGTGATGGTAGTGGTCCTTCTAGTACACAGAGGTGATGTGTGTATGAGACAAACATTTTTTTCTATGTCCCCGATCAGAATTGCAGTCCAACAGAGACTCCTGCAAGAGGACTATCAAGGGCCTCAGCATAACACTGAAGCCTGGAGTAGTTAACTTAGGTAGTCACCCTTGCCACTGACATCCCACAGAAGGAGAAACAGTGCCATCACCATTATAGTGACATGTGGTGCCACAATCCTGACCACCTGGGCTAATGTGAGGCTGAAGATAAGCAGTATGGACCACCTATGTACCATCAGGATGTATCTTAGCACATGTGATCTGCTAGTGCATGCCGTCCTCAAATAATGCAGTGCTGTTTTAATCTCCATAGCTTCTGAAGTGACCACAGTGAGTAGGCTGCTGCACAGGAGGAGGAGGAGACTGAGGTGCCTAAGAGAGAGCAGGAGTGAGCATATTTGCTTCAGAATATACAGCATCTAATACTAAAAGTAGCATATATTTAGTCTCATGCAGTATACATGTATAAATCATTGTCCCTTTTCTGAGAACGTCCATAGTTCAAGGTAGCAGTATGACTGCTGGGTGTGTGTGTGTGTGTGTGTGTGTGTGTGTGTGTGTGTGTGTGTGTGTGTGTGTGTGTGTGTGTGTGTGTGTGTGTGTGCCCACATATATGTCTGTGCATTTGTCCATGTGTTGTGCATGCTATCAAATACTTAGGCAAGTGGCTCAAGTTATTATAATTGTGCTTCCGAAATTTTGATAATGCCTGTGGGTTCAATCCCCCCCAATTTGTCCTGATAATTTTTCAGTTGAAGTTTCTTTCTCATTATACTAACTACAATATTTAGTAGACATGGGAAATATGAATGAGCAACATTTCGGGTGCATTTGTGTCACAGACCCACTTTGTTGATACACTTGGATACACTTGTTTCCTTCACTTATAGAACCTGTGATGGGAATGTGTGTCTGAGAAGCACTTTTCTTTGCATTTGTACATCATGTTAATCCTCTGCCTTTCAGAATGCAGCTGATGATGGTTGTGATATCAGGTCTCTCTCTCCCTTGTCTATAGTAACAACCTTGTTAAACTGGAAAGCTGCTTTGTTATTCTACTAAGTGTAACTAAATCATACAAGTACATATCAGTTTTATATTTTCACTGTATTTGTACTTCTGTCTCCCCACACCAGTTATGTCACCATCCTTTCTATTACATACTTTTTTGTTTATTATTTAGTTTCTTTCCCTTTACTTTGCTATCATATCAGTGGTGGCTGGTGACTTCAAATCAAAGGGGGGGGCTGCAGGAGACAGGTGAATGGGTGGGGTAAATGGGAAGGGGTGTGGTCAACTAGAAATGGGGAGGGGCTATGCTCAAAAACCACAAAAACTGTAACTTTAATTAAATAAGCTGCCCTGAGTGCCAAACTGTCATTATGAGAGTCCAGTCAAGACAAAATGAAGTGTAGAAGAAAAAAAAGATTTCAATGCATTGGCTGCATGACAGCTTACTTAATATCTAGATGGAAAGAAAAAGGTTGTGAGGCATGAAAAAATGAATTACTTTTTAAATACATTACTGGAATGCCAGTCAAAATCAAGTATAAGAAAAACAAGCAGCACTCGACTCAAACCACTTCTCCTTGCACTGCAGTTCTAATTATAATTTATATTCAGCTTTATTAAAGTACCAAGTAACATGCTGAAAGTAGCAATGTCTGTGATACCCCCACTTGTAAAAATGTTTCTTATCCAAAAAAGACCTGCTGCCTATCAACTATCTACTTGTTTCATTGGGAAACATGATCAAAGTAAAAAATGAAAAGCAAACAAGAAACAAGCTCGAAATACATTGCTTAAAGGATTACTGTACAGGTAATGGACCATACAAGATAGATTGGCATTCTGTTTGGTTTACAGGTAAAGCCTGCAAAGATGACTGCAAGTCTCCAACAAATGTAATGAGCTTCTTAAAATAATGTAATCCTGTCCTTTATTACAAATACTGTCATATGCATTTCAATACCCAAGGCTTATACATTATCTAGTTATGTAAGTATTTTCTGCAAGGCAATAACAGAAAGACTTTCAGTGTTGGCAATTCTTTAACAGTATGCTTATTAAAGCTTACTTGCATCTTACAATCTCAGACAAGCTTACCTGATGGTCATTAAAGCATTGCTACTTAAACATAGAGCAACAGGCACTTTCTGAGTAATAATAAGCATAAATCAACAGTATAAAAATATGACAGAAACCAGAATATTCTGCAAAATTAAGGACATAATAAAAGTAGCACTTGTGTCTACCTTGGATGGGGGGGGATACTCTGCACATTTACACTGCATGACTGCTCCTTGCCTTGCTTGGACACATCCAGAGTCACTACATGGGGGAGTGTGGTGCAACACGTATGTCACACTTTGAAATGTCTTTGGCTGACTGTGATGGCCCTGACACATTTGTCATACCTCTCAACCTCAGAACAAGAAATATGGACAGAACCATACATAGAAGTGGGACAAAGGCCCAAAAATAAGGACAATTTTTAAATATTGCTCTTATAAACTTAGAAAGATAATAGAATAGTAGGTCTTGCATTAATATGAATTTTCTGAAAGGTATGAAATCTGAAACTCAAATGTCTGTCATTATTTTCAAACTTCAGTCTTTAATGATTTGCCACTAATTTGCCAAAAACACAATTTTATGAAAAATGGACCAAAAATGTGATTCAAAAATATAAAATAGCCACACAATACAGCTGGGAACCTGTCAAAGAAAGGACACTTTTTTAATATTAGTACTGCTAACTTGAGCAGCTGACAAAATAAAAGAATCTACATGCATTTCTGAAATAAAAGTAATCTATAACTCTGATTATTACAGTTATTTCTTAATTTTAAGCCCTTCACGTTTTCTTCCAAACTTGCCATTTTGCAGTGGGATTATTAGGGGAAGAGCAACATTTTGAGCCAAAATCAGGGACAGTTGAGAGGTTTGGATATGCCTAATTCTATAAAGCAATTTATTTGCACGTACCTCTCAACCTGTCAATGCAGGAAATCTGGACAAGGCCAAATATACTGGGGGAACATATAAACAGTACTATAAATTGTTGTATAAACTGAGACAATTATCAGAATAACAGGTCTTGCTTTAGCATGCATATTTCTGAAGGTTATGAAGTCTGAAAGTCAGTGTCTGTCATTATTTAGTGATTTAATTCCTAAATTATTTGCCAGAAAACCACACATTTTATGAGTAACAAACCAAAAATAAGAAGTAAGAATCTATTCATTCTGTGAAAATCTGGACAGTTGAGAGGTATAGTTCAGCCGGGGCTGTCTTTGAGTTTGCCGCCCTACCCCCTCATAAAATCATGGTCGAATGGAGCCTCCCCCCTGCAGCCATTCCAATGAACCATTACTTGGCTATTTCACCCCATTTACCATAAACACTAATGTACATACTGGTTTACTTCTATGATGATTTGGACTTCATTTGAATGTTTTATTTTGCATTTTACAGCACAAACACGAAGACATCTGCTAAATAAAGCAATGCAATCTCACAATGAAAGCAGACAGCATTAAAACTTATCTGCCCTTGAAACTCACATTCATTGAAACAGCTTTGAAACCCACATTCAAAGAAAATACATTTTGCCAGTGGCAGATAAAGATTAACTTTGGGCTGTTTTCAAATCATAGGCCCATTGCACACAAAGCATACACATGGTCTTTGATACACCTTCCTGAATGTATTAAATTATATTCCTTGTACAATATAGTAAAGTTGTTAGAGGGCGTTTTAAATTTGTTTTAAACATTTTTCCAGTAAACAATGAAACAAAATGCATGCACCAATAATGACAAAATTGCCCAATTCAGAAAATGTTTCCAGCAAACAATGAAACAAAATGCATGCACCAATAATGACAAAACTGCCCAATTCAGAACATTTCTATCATAAAAGTCTACTCAAACATCTACAGTCCACCAGTATCAGTAAATATGCACAATCTCTGAAGAAGTAAAAGTCATCTAAATAATTCCACATTAAAGAAATCTGTAACTAATGAAGAGGTGGCTGCTAGGAAACAACTTTATATTTCATTGTTTCATCTACAAAAAAAGTGCCTGTTGCCCTTGAGGAATAAATTGCCTAAGTTTCATTAAAAAAACAATAAACTAGTAATATTGCAAGAGGGAATGGATGGCAAACTGATAACAGGTTCATAGTTACTAGGTATCTTCACCAAAAAGGACTGCAACATCCAACCCCTTTACAACACAGTACAAGCAATGCATCTACCTACTGTGGGAGTAGAACCCACAGCCTTCTGCATCAAAAGTAAGCACACTATCTATTGTGCTATTAACAATACAAGCAAGCTCAGCATAAGCAGCACTAAACTTGTGTTCCCCTGCAGCCCTCAGCTTCTTGTAAAATCTACTTGACACTCAGCTGCATCTCTGAACTTTGCAGCACAAGAAATCTGGAAAAATCCAAAATTTAGGGGGGGGGGGCAAAATACCAAAAAATAGGGACACATTTTAAACATTGCTTGTATAATGTTGGAAAGTTGTTAGAATAAAATGCAGTGTTACTACCATACATTTCACTGCCAAGTATTAAACCCAGGACCCTGTGCAAAACAGTCAGAGCAACATACCACTATGCCAAATCATCTATTTCATGAAAGAAAGGAAGACTGAAACTTAAATGGCTACCATTTAGTGAATTCATTTCTCACCATAGTTGTCAACATCGTAGTACAACACACCTGAACAAAGCCAATAATGGGGGAATACAGCCCCCAAACATATTCAGTGAGTTCAGTTATCATCATAGCTCTCAACTTTGGCACAAAAAACCTGGACGAAGCCAATAATGGGGGAATACAGTCCAAAAAATATGGATAAATACCCATTGAGGACACCAGAGCAAACACACACAAACACAGGGAGAACATGCAGACTCCACACAGAAGGCACCCCAGCCAAGAATCAAACCAGACAAACTGTAGCTGTCAGGCTGCACCACTGCACTACTGGCTGTGCTAACTAACAAAAATACAGAAACCACAGATTTTATATGGAACAGAACAGAACGAATATGTGGCAAAAATCTGCAAATGTTTTACAAATGGTGGTGGGTAGGGAATTCAGGCTCTTGTCATTTGGGCCCAAGGTACAGGATTCAAGCCTTATTTTCTACCCACCACCATGTAGCAACTGGGGCATTTTATACATACACACTCCTCCATGGCAGCTATGTCCTAAGTAGCGATTCTGTCCTCCATGGCAGCAACGTCCTCGGCATGCAGATCCTCCATGGCAGCTAAGTCCTCCATAGTGATTCTGTCCTCTGCAGCAGCCTGGTCACCTGTCTGTCCTCCATAACAGCCCGTGCAGGCTGTTCTGGGTCTCCCCCCCCCACAAGTAGGCTGGAGCCTGCGGGCGATGCAGTCCAGTGTTCTTCCAGTCTGTGCGGTTGTCACTGCACAGACTTCTGGGCTGGCAGGGCGGAGTTCCCTGCCTTCCCTATCTGGACTGCCTAACAGAGCAGTCTGGACTTCAGGAATGAAGCACACATGCGTGCATGGATGTCTGGACTGCCTAACACAGCAGTCAGGAACTAAGCACGCATGCATGGAGTTCCGGGACTACTCGTGAAATTTTTTTTATTTTATTTTTGATTTTTTTATTTTATTTTTGATTTTCTACAGTGGGGGGAATTTATTTAATTATTTTTACAGGT
Organism: Protopterus annectens; assembly: GCF_019279795.1. Taxonomy (NCBI): domain Eukaryota; kingdom Metazoa; phylum Chordata; order Ceratodontiformes; family Protopteridae; genus Protopterus; species Protopterus annectens. The sequence continues at coordinate 1,425,061,696 of NC_056744.1, forward strand.
GAGGGGCTGCAGTCTTGCACTCCTATAGTACGAGCCGCCCCTGTATCATATGCATTAACATCAAAACCTTTATCCATTCCTCAACCAAGGCCACAGCAACATCATCATCACCTTCACCAACAGATGCACAAACAACATTAGAGTCCCAGCCTGCCATAGACATTTCCACACCTCCAGCTCAACCTGCCCCACCAACTAGTAGCAGTGTCGGTGAACATGACACCTTTGTCACCCATAGGCAGCTGACAGCATAATTCAGCTTTGAAGAGCCCCCCTCCAGCAACTCATTGAATTTTTTTCCCTATCCATCACTGTCTCCACCATTTGATGCAGGGTCATGATGGTACCCAGGGTGTCAAGTAATGTCTACCAGGATCACACCTGACAGGGAATGCAGCTGTGGAACTCCATCCTTTCCCCCATGCTGGTTTTCCCCTGCCTTTTTTGTTAATGCTCACCCCTGTTCGTTCTTCATTGCTTTCTTCACCATCACATTCCCTCCATTTGTCTGATGTTTCCTTTACCACTATGTTCCCTCTCCTTCATTATATTACCGTAGCCCATGTCAGTCTTGTCTGTATTCATCTTCTGCTTACCCTAACACTCTTACCTTCATTTTACTTTATAACTAACCTTCTCTTTATGCATGAAAAATGCATGAAAATGAATACCTCTCCCACAAGAAAAAAGATGTACCCCAACTTCCTCACCTCCATCCTGCCCATTGTTTTGTTGTTCATCTTATGTTCTACCTCTTCTTGCTTTACATTTTCATCTGTTTTCTATACTCCCATTTTTACTTTTAATCTAGTCAAAAAACAGATAAATACACCTCACTTCTCCCCATGTAAAGCTTCCAAATCACTTTTCTTTTCTGCTCCTGCTGTGCACAGTGGGTCTCAAAGAGTACCATCAATGCATATATACAACTGATGACCACTGTCACTGTTTGTTTTATAGCAAACAGCCAGGTTGCCTTATTTCACACCTCCAAATAGTATGTACCTCTGCTATCATACACTACCTTTACAGCACCGACCATACAAATGAGATGAGTGTCATTGCGTGGCAGTTGGAAGAGATGACATCAGGTATGACAAGAAAGTTTTAAGCACTTTTCTTTACAACTATTACAATGTCAAGTATGGTTCATAGGTAAGAATTAGGCTAGCTGTCCTTGTCGGACATTTTAAGCCTAGCCAATTTCCTCCTTCAGTGGTGAGAATAAAACTCAGTACTTTGAGTCTGTGAGATAAACACCGATACCATTATACCAATCCCAACCTAATGGCTATGGGTAATGACTTTAGAGCACAAAGGGGGTATCTATAAGAGTAACTGTTTCTTTTCTTCTTCCAGTCTGCAAGTGTGTGACACACAACTGCTGCGTGTTTCCCTGAAGGTTTCTGTCTGACTGCTGGTATAATTCAGCATGTAAATGAAGGGCCTTTGCTAATGAAGGTTGTGGGTTCAGCTCCCATAGGGATTGCATATAGGCATACAATTGTTAAAGCAGGGTGGTTGTTTGAGAACGTGTCATTTGGACAAATGCAGTTTTGGGAAATGCAAAAAAATCGAGTGCTGTTCATTGAACTACTTTTGACGAGAGTGGTGTTTGCTTTTCTTCTCCACTATCCTGCAATTTCAGAGTTGGTATATATACATCCAGGGGCATGGGGGTGTCCTGCCCAATGGGGGGTGCAGGAGGGCTTTCCTCATGCAAAAAATGTAATATTCTCCAAAGGTGTTTTCACTATATGATTTTTGATGTATTGATGTTGTGTCATGACTTTTGCTTTATAGGACAAGTAAAGATGTCAGATTCTGATGATGTTGTATCTGCATTTTTTCACTGTATTTGTATTTTTCAATTATCCATCTTCTTTCTTGCTCTTCTTTCTACTATATACATTTATTTGTTGTTTTATTTTTTCTCTTCAGTTGTTTTGCATTTGTATGCAACAGCATCCAGACCATCACCCCTACAACCATCCCAGCCTATCACACCTCTAGTGGCTAAGAGACCACCACCAGCAACACCACACCAAGTGATGTATGCAACTGCTGCACTTACCTCCATCCAACTCAGCAGGACCACTGTCTTTTTGTGTATCTAATGCCTCCTTCTCCATTGTCTTCCACATCCCATATTATGTCACCATCTCACCTCACAGCCTTGTCTGTGTTATATGATACAAATATCATTGGGTCAAAAACTAGGTCGGCTCACATATCTTATGACCCTTTAAGGCTGCAACATAACTTCTTTTTCTTGTTGACACCTTGTGAGGCACATGCATAATGGATTAGGATTATTTCTGCTCATATTTTCCTTCAGCTGCACCATACTCCTGCCCGTTCTTCCCACAGTCCACAGTACTGCCACATGCAGAGCCATATCCAGCACAAGGAAACCTAGGCAGCTGCCTAGGGCTACGTGCTGGTTGGGGGGGGCTGGTAAACATAAAAAATAAAATACTCCCTTTGAACATAAAAATGCTCAGTTTCATGCATGAGCTATAGAGAATGCTCCCATTAAACATAACAATTACTGCTGTTTACAAAATTTAATCAATCCATGTGAGACTGATTTGAATGTCAGCCCATACATACCTGCATGGGAGATATTTTATTGCAGTAATGGAATGTGAGCCAGATGTGTGAGTGTTTGCACAGATGTGTGTGCGTGTGTGTGTGTGTGTGTGTGTGTGTGTGTGTGTGTGTGTGTGTGTGTGTGTGTGTGTGTGTGAAATGCCCAAGTTAGGAGGTATTGTCTAGTTAAGTGACTTGGTCAGAGTCAAGCCCTGACCCTTCACTATGAAAGGCAAGAGGCTTAATGCCCCACACCAAATGGCAGGCCTCTTTCAAAAATATATATATATTTTGTAAATTCTTGAGTATTATGGTTTATCAATATTAGTCATAGAATTGCATGGTTTTGCAGTTTGGGCTGCAATAGTTTGTGTAGCACTTAGTGTGGATGACTAAGGCTGTGAGCTGTTTAAAAGGTGCCTCCTGTAGTACATGGTTTGATTCTCTCAGCCTTCATTTGTCTTCTATGGGACTCTGCCAAGTTACTTCCCAGCCAATACTCCTGGGATGTTCCTGAAGAGGGACACACATTCACTGGGCTGTCCCATGCTGTTAGAATGACTCTGCCAGTTTAATTCACCAGCCAGTGCTCCTGGGCTGCTCTGGAAAAGGGATTCTTATACCTAGTGCATTGTCTCAGGCTGTTAGCAAATGCATTACATGTTTGTTTTTAGAATTCCTACACCCCTAACATAGACGCTAATTAGTGCTTCACTCTGTGCTATTTGAATTTGAATCCCAGTACATCTCTTGTGGTTTAATGGATTGACAGATGCACTTTCACTAAATGTGAGTTTCAAGGGAAGAGAAATTAACTTTTTTTTTTTTTTTTTATGCTTAGCCTTTTTTCATTGTGAGTGTTTTGTTTTATTGAGGAAATAGCCGTCAGTGTTTTCTGTAAAATCTAAAATAAAAGTTTAAAATGAAATCCAAATCTTTGTGATAACTGTAAAGTGAAGACAATAGTATGCATAATGAAAGGTTTGACAGTGTCTGTGTGGTAATTGGGGATAAACAGCCAAGTAATGGGATATTGGTATGGATGGAAGGATCTTGACTCATTACCTTGCACAGCACCCCATTTGTCCACGATCTGGCTCTTTTGACTTTAGAGGTGTACACTGCAGGAATATAGCATTATTAGGCAATCATATAGGTTAGACATATACTGAGTGATGACAGATAGGATAGCTAATCATGACGATAAAGAAACCATATGGAAGTCAAAAATTAAATGTAGGTGTCCTGCAAGAAAGCACCCCCCTGATAAAACAGTATGTTATATGCAGTAATATTTCTGATTTTTGTATGACCTGTGGGTTGCTGAACAAAAGCTGCCACTTTATTTATATTGTCTTTAATGGTTTTGCTTCATTCATTGCACTCTAGAATTAATTAATTCATTCATTCATCAATAGGCCTGGGTTGTGTAATAAAGTCTAACATGCTGCATTTTAGTAGTATAAAAGGACATTCTTAGAATACTGGATACTTAGTGACCAAAGAACAGTTCTCAGATCCCTGACTACGGGTGTGTTGCCAATATCTTAGTTGCAATATAAGCCATGCTTACCAAATGGTATGATTATATATTTCTTGGCATTTAGTTTTAGTCTATGTTTTTTGCACTGGCTAATTGTAAAGGGAACGGCTCTCTTGGAGGATTTTGGTGTCCTTTGGGGTGTTTAAGATGGCACCAAGTTTACAGTCATCTGCAAACCTGGTCAAGCATAAACCCTTAACATTACCTTTGACCTCTGGGAGGTAAATGACAAAGAGGGATGGCCCAAAGACTAAACCCCTGGGGTACATTCTTTCTGAAATTTTAACAGAGCTAAAGAAGGCTTTGTGGTTATCTTTCACCCGCATAGCTATTTTTTTTTGTGTTATATCTGGTTTCATTTTATGTGATCAAGGTCTGGAGTTTTTAAATTTAGTAATACGGTTTCTGGCATCTTAAGAGTTAAATTTAGTTTTGCATGCAATTGAGTTTTTTTTCTTTTATTATTGAACCTGTTTGTATCAGTGTTCTACCGTAGCAGTTTATTTTTAATTTTGGCATATTTACTTCTGAAGGGGACAGATGCATCTATGCAACTATTTACAGATGCATAGCATTTTGTGATGAAGGATTCTGCATAAGCAGTGGGGTCATCAAGTAGGAAGGGGCTTTTGAATTTAGCCAGGTCATCACTCAACTTCAGGCTTCAGGCTTCAGTCTTAGGATGAACATTACTGATTTGGCATCCACTTTGACCAGCTAGAAGGTCACCGTTGGTGGGGTGCAAAGCTTTCCCATATTGGCAAGAACCAAGTCTAGGATTTTATTGTCTCTGGATGGGGTGCACAGTAATTAGTTCAGAGAACGTGTATTGATCAAATCCAGATATTTCTATCTTGATTTGCCACAGTATAGTTGGAACAAACAAATATTACTTCCATTCCCTTGTGTTATCTGTAGCCCTGAAATGTTCTTCCATCCTATTTAATACAGTTCTCAAATTAATGCTTATAAATATTGTTAAGCAGCATCTTATGAACTACACTTTCCAGCTGCATGTCTACAATGAACTATAACCACCAAGTACATTCAAAATCGGGCATCTTCATTGATTTAGACCTATTAATTTTGGCCATGTGTATGATAATATTTATTATTTATTTATTTATTTATTTATTTATTTATTTATTTATTTATTTGCAGTTTGTTTTCCAGGATAGACATTGGGGTACAAGGATAATTACACAATGATCCAAAACAATACCAAAACAGCAAAATCTTCAGTATATATATACTCATAGCAATTAATTAAACAATTAATTAAACAATTATGTTCAAAAGTTTATTTCATTATTCAGGCCACAGGGTGTCATTGTATTATATTTCAAAATAAAAGTTATATTTCAAAGCATTTTCATCATTACAAAAACATTTCACACTTTCTAAAACTGTTCCTGTTAAAAATGAAGCATCACTATTATGATAAACACTAAATGAATTTATTTTCCTTTTATGTCTTATGTCTCTAATGTGCTCACATATAATATAATCCACAGGGACAGTGTAAAGCATACACAACTCCTTTGCTTCTACAGGTAAAACTGTCTCTTACTGTGAACCTAATGTTGTTAATATAATTAAATGTTCTAACTATATTCCTACAAACACTGCATCTACTGCAACATCTTGTACCAAATTCACTTAGTGGTCTTGATAAACAAAATTTTGGCATTACAAATTTACCATGTACCACCATATCTTTCAAATTTCTTCCCCTTTTATAGGAGAATAAAGGTTTTTGTGGCAAAATGTGCATCAACACCTTGTCTTACATCCTTTATGTCTCCACTTTTACATTATATGCAAGTTTTATCACTGGTTGCCAGATGATATTTCTTATAATGGTGATGTTCACCCTTATTACATTTATTCCTTACCATATTATTCTCCTTTTTACCTTCATAAGGGCATTTTCTAAAATATTCACATCTAGATACCCTTGCATTCCCCATAAGGAGAGCTTCCAAAGTATGTACAGGATGGCAACTAGATGCATGAAGGTATTGATTACCATCTTTAAACTTCCTATGTATATTTGATATAATTTTACCATGTTCTGTACCCTCCAAAACAAGATCCCAAGAATATTACTTTGTTTCCTGTATTCCATCAAATTCTAACAAATGGGTTACCATGTAAGTCTGTCAAAATTCATTAACTGAATCAAAACCACCATCACAAATAAAAATCAAGTCATCTAAAATAAAATAACACATTACATTTCATAAAATTTAACTCAAATAGAAATTTCTTTCAAAAAATTCATAAACAAATTTACATGGCAAAAAAGCACCCCATTTGCTGTCCTCTGTTTCTGCCGATACAAAACATCATTAAAAATAAAATAATTATTCTTTAAACAGAAATCCAACAAATCTACTATGAAATCAACAGAAGGGTTGTCTTTTAAAGAAGATCTCACTGCATTGAGGCCATCATCATGTCTAATGGAGGTATATAGACTTTTAACATCCATAACCAACCAATACATTTTGTTGTTCCAAGAAATAGAGGATATTTTGTTTAAAAATTCCATACTATCTTTATAGGTTCATAGGTTCATACTAGGCTATCTGCCCTAGGGCATTTATAAGCCTAGCCAGAGTGTGTGTGGCTTTCACCACCCCTTAGGATGAGAATACTATACCCATTAGTTTGCTGTGCCTCTGTCCAGCAGTGGTACAGAGATGATTCGATCTCCCATCCACTCGTCAAGATTTCTCTTGAACAGAGTCAGTGAGGGGCTCTGCCTCACATGGACTGGGATTCTGTTTCATAGTGTAGGGAGTCTCTGGGTGATGAATCTGTCCCTCCAGCACGTCCTATTTATATCCGTGTTGAGGTTTAAGTCTCTTGCTCTCGTGGCTCTGGTGGATTTGGATTTTTTGAGGTGGAGCATGTCCTTTAATTCTGGGTTGGACATGGCCTTGTATGTCAGGCACAGATCACCTCTGAGCAGACGGTATGCGACTGAATAGAGCTGGAGTTTCTTCAGTCGGGCATATGACATATGTTTGAGCCCCTTTATCCTTTTGGTGAAGCACTTTTGGGGTCTTTCCAACTGCTGCAGGTGTCGGGTAAGGTACATTCAATGGGCGTTGTACTCAATCATTGGTCTGATAAGTGAAGAGTACAGGGGTACAATGACCTCTCCTGATCTGGATGTGAATCCCTTCATGATCAGGTGGGCAATGTAGAAGGTCTTCCTAACCACTTTGGCAATGTGAGTGTCAAAGAGAGGTTACTGTCAACTTGGGTCCCCAGGTCCCTGATAACTTTTCCGTGTTTAATGGATTACCACCTATGTGGTAATTAGTTACCTTGTTTTTCCCAAAGGGTATGACTATACATTTTTGGCATTTAGCTTAAGGCCATGGCTCTGGCACCAGTTATCCATTTCTATGAGACCTCTCTGGAGGATGTCTGTGTCTGATGGAGTGTCAATTATGGTGCCCAGTTTGCAGTCATCTGCAAATTTTGTCAGCCACAATCCCCTATGTTTGCCTGCACTTCAGAAAAATAAATGCCGAACAAGAGGGGCCCAGGACTGAGCCCTGTGGGACACCGCTCGTGACCAGCTTAGAGTCTGACATGGCACCAGCAACTCTAACCCTGTGTGTTCTGTCCTTGAGCCAGTTTGCAACCCATCTTGTGACATATGGGTTTACATCTAAGCTGGTGAGCTTTTCTATGATGCCAGTGGGGTATTGTGCTCGCTTTGCTAGGTCAAGGTCGGCTGTGTGAACTGCCTTACCCTCATCAATGGCCTTAGTGACTATTTCGAAAAAGTTGACCAAGTTCAAGAGGCAGGATCTGCCCTTGACAAAGCCAAATTGGGTAGGATCCAGTGTCTGTAGGTCCCCAATGTCTTTATTTATGAGTTCCATTATGATCCTCTCCATAGCTTTGCAGACAAGGCTAGGGTCCGTGAGAAGCACCGCCTTTGTGGAGTGGGACCACAGTTGCCGTATGCCATTCTTTGGGTACGTATCCTGTAGTAAGGCTAAGATTAAACAGCAGCCTTATGTGTGGGTTTAGTTCCTCATTGAGTTCGTGTAGCACACAGCCGGGGACACTGTCCAGCCCATTGATGCTGTATTTTTTGCTTTAGAGAGAGCAGCTCTCACCTGGGCATCTGAGATGTTTGGGAGGCTAGACTCTGGTGGGATAGATATTTCTCCTTTGGGGGGGGAGGGAGGGGAGAAATTTGCACTGAACCTGTCTGCCAGTATGTTGGCAATGTGATGTAAACTGGATATTTAAATACATATGGTAAAAATATTCTATGTAAAATCAAACCAGTGTTATGTAGGAAATAGTTGCAGGCTGAAATAATGGGTTGACCTGGGGGGTTATGTAAGTTCTTATGTATTTTTGGTAAACAAAAGAATACAGCTAGGTCCTTTCTATCATTATCTAACCTATTCCTCACATCATTCTCTGTAAAAAACCCAGCCTGACTCCCCTGTCCAACATGTGTTTAAATTTTGTAACAGCCTTTTGATAATGAATCATATTGCTTCTTTCATATGTTGTTTCATCCTGCAAATGATTCATACACATCTCAAAATATTGCACAACACTCATTGTAACAATTTTGTTTCCCTTATCAGAAGGTTTGATAATAATATCCTTCCTATCACATAATTCTTTTAAAGCACTCCATTCTTTATAAGTTAAGTTATATAAACTATTACATCTATTCAATTTCATATTTCTACATATATTTTCACATTCAAATTTGATCATGGAGCCATATATTGGGGTACAAGGAGCCCATTTTCAATGGAGTCCTGGGGAGAAAAGCTCCGGAGAAATACAAATACATAGTAGAGAAAAAGCACAAATCCATAACATACATTTCAATTAAATGTTAAATACATATTTCAGATAGTATAAATCCGATACCAATAATATAGGTAATCACACTTGCCTATCACTACTTCATCTAATCCCATGAAACCATACTCTCTTCCCACAGTTACTGCTTCCAGTGTCATAGTTCAGGATGTCTATCCAACCATTACAGCAAGTGATTCACAAGTTGGTCCCCAAAGTATTGCAGTTATTTCATTATCTCATTTACAACCACCCAAAGCAAGTTAACTTCTGTGTTAGAATCTACTTCATGTACAGGTCAGTAAGGCTGTCTGAATAAAATAATACCCTTGGCTGCAGCCTCCTAGACTTTTGCTAGACCTACCTATTTGACTTCTATCCAGCTTCATAACTGGACAGATTTCACAGACAAAAATTACATAGTTTGGGGTTGTTATTCAATATAACTTGATATTAGGAAGAACTTCACCACCTCAACTGAATGGGAAAAGAGCCTTATAAAATGAAGAAGCAAAACCTAATGGGTAAAATATGTAAACCCTATGAATATAAGGAAAAAGTATTGTACATTATATAATAGTAAGAGCAAGCAAACATAGACTGAGTAAGCACCAGCTATTGCTAGGTTACTCATGTGGCTTTACTAACCTTATTATACCATAAACCTCTGACTATGCATTAAGAAGCTACCTCATATCACAGGATTGTAAAGTAGGGTCGGTAGGGTCACTTTATTACCAGGGACACAATAACAGTGAAAAAACAAATGCAGTTTACATTTTTTTCCACATTTTCAGTCTCCCATGCTTGCTGACTTCTAGCTTCTCCCATGATTACGCTCATTTGTTCCCCATCACTGGGCAACATCCATTAGTAGCATAACCATTATCCAAGCAGCCGTGAAAGTATTTCCATTTTCTGCACTTAACTCCACCCCCAGAAAATGATGTATATGCTGTCAGAAATAAGGACCTGCTATGCCTTCCCTGCAGGAATAAACAAGAAGGCTGCCATATGGATACAGATTGACATAACCAAGCACATATACTGAGCCCACATTCTACTTGCTGTACAATTCTTTTTTCACTCTATCTGTCTCTCCAGGAAGCACTTAATTTTATCAGGTTGGACCACCACCCTTCCCTCAGAATGGCAGAGCCTTTACTGGCTGTTAATCCGACCCACCCCCATTTCCTCCTACAGCACCAATGTCACTAGTCAGTCTTGGGTTGTTTGGGTCACAGCCAGGACTTTACCCTTCTCTGAACAGCTAAGTATGTTTCTAAAGAGCCACAGCTGCTAATTTTTCACTAATTTCTTGAAGGAATAAAAACATTTGTTTCTTACCATTTCCTGTTTAGAAGAAGCCCAAAAATGAAAAAATAAATGATAAATCATTACAGTGCCCATACACTATATTCTTACAGATTACAGCATCAAAAGACACCAGAGAACATTACAAAAAATGTACAAGTAACAAGAACTATAGTGGAGACAGACAGGATGTCTATAACTGAAGGAAATCAATATCTACTGTTATGTTGCGTGATTAGCAGCACTGACATCTAAATGCTACTACAATCCAAAGTGTTTTATTTTAATCAGGAAGCATTATAGACTAAGCAGGTATATGCAAATCATAAATATGAAATATTTATCAAAAATGCTTCTTTCACTTGTCATACTAGCTGCTGTGTCAGAAAAATAATCTCTTAACCAAACATCAGACCTCATTGTATTCAAAGCATTGCCAGGATACAGCTGTCTCCTTAACCATGTCTCTTTGTAAACAATGGCTAAGAAACTGTTGTAAAACAGCAAGTTCATAAACACACTTCAGTAGACAAGGGGGTATTATTAGAAATAAATAAAAAGTTCAGAACGTCTTAATAAATTTCATCAGAAGTCTCAGTTTCCAGCATAAAGTGGAACTGCTGAAAATTTCATGCTATTTAATTAAATGAAGAACAAACTACAGCAAATTTCTTGTTACCAGTGACATTTGATAATAATTTTGCCAAGGCTATTATAAAGTTTGCCATAATTTTGTTAAAAGTATAGCGCAAGCAACAATTTTTTTAGCATTCTTTACAGAAAACATATTACACTTATTAAAATCTTGTAAACAATACTAATTGGCATTTACTGTTGACATGCAAACTCTTAATAACTTAATTTATTTATTTTATTTATTTTATTTTACATTTGTTTACCGGGAAAGTCCGACTGGACACAGGTCCATTTTCAGCAGAGGCCCAGGGAGAAAAGCTCCACATTACAATACATTACATGAAAGTAAAAAGATGTAGAACATACATACATATGGCATATATACACATCAGGACAACATGCTAGTGATTAACAAACATACATATAGCATATATACACACAACAGGACATCATGCTAGTGACTAACATTTCTTACAGTAGACAATCAGAGGTACATTTTTTTTCTTTTGCAATTATAAGTTTTGTAAGGTAAATATACATGGGCTTGGAAGCTTTCAGGGGAGAAATTGTTTATACATAGCTGTACCCTGACAAATTCTCTTGGTACGGATTAGCCTGGTGAGTGGCTTGAGCATAGCTATTTACTTAGATAGTGGTTTTTCAGGAGTTTTTTGAGTTGACTAAAGGAGGTGGTAGAAGTTATTTGGCTTGGTAGTGTGTTCCAAGCTTTGGCAATGGTGTTGGCAAAGAGGGACTTGGCAGCTTCATTTTTATGTTTGATGACAGTTATGAGGTTCTGGTTACTAGATCTTAAGGCTCTAGAGGGAATGTGGGGCTGAATTAGGTGCTGAAGTGCTGGGGTTATCTCAGAAAGGTAGTAGAGTTTGTGTGCTATAGAGAGTTGACTGAGTAGAAGTGTATGAGGCAACTCAAGTCAGTTGAGTCGCTTAAGGGATAGACAGTGGTGGGACTTATATGAGGCTTCAGTAGCAAGCTTGGCAATCTTGTTGTAGCAAGATTCCATTTTATTTAGATCAGTTTGGCAGAGATTGGTCAAGATGGGCGAGGCATAGAGGAGAGTGGATAGAAGATGAGTCCTTGCGATGTTTACTTTGGTGCGTTTTGTCATAAACTGTTTGTTCATGTAGAGGAGACCAAGTTTTTTATTAACTTTTTTAATGGTTTGTGCTATGTGGATGTCGAACCTCAGGTTATTGTCTATTTCTATGCCTAGCAGTTTAGTGTGTGTGTGGTTGGACTGATTTGAATGTTTCCTTTGGAGTTTATGGTAAAATTATTATTTAGAGGAGGAGCTCTGCCAGGGCTGAAAATAATTAGTTTGTTTTTTTGGGGATTAAGAAAATGTTTGATGTTAGTGAACCAAGTTTTGGCTAGGGTGAAGATACTCTGGGTAAGGGTTTGCAGTTCACTAAGGGTAGAGGCAGCACATATGAGGGTAGTGTCATCTGCATATTGTACTATTGAAGCAGTGGGAGAGGATGAAGAGATCTGATTAGTAAACAGAGAACAGCAATAGGCCAAGGATGGATCCTTGAGGGACTCCTATGGTTGCTGGTAACATATGGTCAGGATGTTTCTTTCTTCAGAACCCTGGAGCTATCATATTCATCAATATATCATTTTACATGAGAATATAAATATATATAGAGACAGAGAGAGAGAGAGAGAGAGAGAGAATGTTGTAAAAGACAAATGGAAATCATGTAATACATACTCAAAAGAGAAATGTGAGAAGTGACTTCTTCACTTTAGAGGCAATTGAAATATTTCTAGCAGAACTTAAAATTGTAGTATGGTTTCTACATTTATTAAGTGCACTGTCAACTGCAAAGCACAAATCTCAAGACAACCTCAGAAGAACTAATGAAGATGTTTTACTACCTCCTTCATATTATTTATTATAAAGATAGTCTCTGATTTGGTCTAAGGATGAAACAGTGAAATGTATCCTTTTTTGCTTAGTAAAATCAAAATAAATTTAGAATACCACTTTTTAGAACAGCCACAATTAGTACCATGGAATCAGAGATTAAATAGCATTTACACTGCTTTGTAACTCCTCTATATTTAATAAACTATATTAAAAACCTCAATACAATCATAAAATTAAAATTACAAATCATTCAGAAATTAAACATATATTCAGATGATGACATTAAGGTGTTTTATGAAGTCATAAACATAGTGGCGTAAGGTTAACAAACAGTAACTTTTATACTGTCCCATTTAGAAATCAAAACCTCACAAAGAGGTATCCAGTGATGTGAAAAAGAAAGATTTTGCAACAAGGTATATGAAGTGAACATTTTTTCTGAAATAACAAGATGAATCTATATACAAAGAAAAACTCAACAATAAAAAATTGTTAATAATAATAATAATATTAATAATGATAATAATAATAATAATAATAACGAGCCTTAAGACAAATAAGGTGCTGGCTGACTGAACAATTTGCATAAAATTTTACCAAAAAGTGCAGAAGAATTGGGAGCTTTAGTACCCAACCCTAGCACCATCTAATAGTTTGTTATATTATATACTGCAACTTATATTACTCACATAGAGTACTAGAAAGCTGTGCTATCTTGTGTAGATGCTTTCAGTCTAAGTTTTCATAAAATGTACTACAGACTGAGTTTTCCACAGTACATCTTCAAGGCCTCAAAAAATCAGAGTACAATGTATACATATTAGACATTCGTTCAAGTACTCCACCTTGAACAGATTGCAATGAAAACATAATTACCCATGTATGATTTGCTGATAATGAATTTATAAATCAGATAGTGAACTGTTCCCCCTCTCCATAATACATTTAACAGTTATATGATAAAGAGCATTAATTGACAGAAACTGTGATAAGAGAAGAACCTTCACGAAAATACTCAGTTCCAAATTTGCCAATGAATGTTTCTTTACACATTTTATAAGCATGCAGCAATCCAAATTAGACTTGCCTGGAATTATTGAAGTCAGCCATCTTGGTCATATTCATGATGTTACACAACTAAAGAATTTAAATTTCTCATATATTCAAATTAATATCTAAGATGAACCATTAATAACAGAATGACTCAGCCACATCTAATAAAATGTTGTAGTCTCTACCTCAACCATGTGAATGGGGACATTTTCACCTCTTCTCAGACCTAATGTTTAATTGTCTTTGTCAATAGAAGTTCTTCTTATGGCCTGTTGTAATTTAGGACATGTTTCATCAAACTCTATAATGATAGTTTGAATGATGAAACCAGGAATAAAATAAATCACTTAAGACATTACTTAATCTGGTTTTACTTACCATATACTGTAACATGTTTGTTAAACATTTGGTAGATTTAGTTGAATATATAAATAGTTTCAGTATCTGTAGTCAAAAATTTAGTGTAATAAATTTTAAAAAATTGCAGATTTTGTGCAGACAGGATGAAAATTGTGGATGCATTTTTCAGTGGCCATCACGTCCTATTACAGCTTCCTACTTGCAAACAGCAGATAGGTTAGGAAAAGAGGCTGCAGTGTACTGCCACCTGTATTTATTCAGCCCTTCTCTCTTGGAACCAGTTCTGTTATTGGAAACATCACTATGCCATAAGGAAATCATTCTTTCATTCACTCTCTAAATATCTATTTAATCCAAATTAGGGCTATAAGGGAAATGTAACCTATCCCAGCACTCACTGGGCAAAAGGTAGAAAAACTAATCCTACATAAGATATATAGTTTCCACAGTGCACACACACACACACACACACACACACACACACACACACACACACACACACACACACACACACACACACATGGACACACACACACACACACACACACACACACACACACACACACACACACACATACACACGTGCACAAACCACATGATACACCTACAAATGACTTGGATAGCATCAATTCACCTACACCATTCTTTGAGATGTGCTGCTTCCCATTATTTGGTACCCCAATTTGTTTCTCAGCTGGTGTGCCTTCTCATGCACTCCCTGTGCTTTTTCTTTGTATTTGTAGAAGTACCAGTTTCCTGCTATGTCCCAGACATGTGATGTAGATCAACTGGTGATCCTTGAAATTTCCCAAAGGTGTTCAAGGTATTTGTAAGTATGTGTGTGCTTATGTGCTGTGACAGAATGGTGTATCAAGAATTAGTAGCTCTACCTTCCATGAACTGAGCACCAGCAAAAACTCCAGTTCACCCATGATTATTAACCAGATTATGTAAGTAATCAGAACATGAATAGATTAATGCATTTATGCAGTCATACCAAAATTACTTTTAAGCAAATAAACATTTAGCAATGCTAAAAAAAAATAAAGATTATATGCCTAAAAGTGATGCATGTAGAAATGTGATATGAATAAAAATAAGCATTACTCCTTGTGACTATTAACTAAAATATTAACATCGATCAAATTGCAGAAAAATACTTATTCTTATCTAACAGTCAACATCTTCTGCTCTCCTTTTGTAAGCTCATTGTAACACCTCTACTATAAAATGATTGTAAGATTTAATCAGCAAGATGCATAACTGTTACCACAATCCCTTCAATTATGTTTGGTCATCTTGTTATCTACCTTTAGCATTACTCCATGTAACTCGTTGCTATTGTACACAGCGGAAAGATGAAACTTGTCTGAAAGTGATATCAGAACGGTATATAAATACTGTAGGTGTATATATTTGTATTGTCTGTGTTTCTTCTTTTAAGTTGCAAGTTGTACCACAAATCATCTAAGTAAACACTACTATTCCACTTTGAACTTGTGAATTATAGCATAAATTCAACTTTGTAAAACATTATTTTATTGCTTATTTTAACTTTTGGACATTATCCCCATGTCTCTGCTGAAAAGTGACTCCTCAAAGCCGATCAGACTACTCCAGTTAATAAATGGAAATAAAAAAAAATAAATAAACAACTTCAATAAAAATTAAAATGTTATAATTGCACTAATAGAAGAAAGTGGATTCCTTGTTTAAACGTATTATCATGAATACCATAATGCTACTATATAGAATGACTTTTAAACAAATGCTGTTTGACAAAAATGATATTGCAGAATGGTAGAAGTATTAACAATAAAATTTCCCATCTACATGCTCTCCTTGATGTACACTCATTTGACATACTATGTCTTATGGAAACTTGGCTTCAACCATCTACTCTAGACCAGGAAATTACCCCTGCGGGCTATAACATCCTTAGAAATGACAGTAAAACATAGCCATTCTCTATAATCTAACCTCCAAATTTCCACCATTAATGTGCTTCCATCATTTGCCACCAATTCTGAAATCCTAACTGCCAAACTCCAAATTAATAATTCCAAATCTATCTATCTACTTTGTATGTATCTACCCCCAGGTAATAATACCAGTACTCTTGAGAACCTACTCAATCACCTCTCTACCCAACTACCCCAGGAGACCATTGTACTAGGTGACTTCAACATAGACTGGTCTATTTGCAGTTCTCTGAATCCTACCAATCACATAAACCTCTTTGGTTTCACACAATTAATAACAACTCCTACAAGAATCCACAAACCTAGCAATAAGGAAACTACTCTGGATTGGATCCTTATTAATAGCCACCCTGAAACTTATACTCCAGGAACCCTTCCAGATGACATTAGCGACCACATGCTTACCTACATTATTAGACAAAAAGTCCATCTTCCAACTACTCATAACCTCAAAACCTCCCGCTCAAAAAAATTCTTTAATCCAGACAGCTTTCTACCTGAGTTGCAAGCATGTGACTGGTCACCACTAACCCATCTAGAACTTGATGAATCCGTTACTTACTTTAATACTAACTTTCTTCAAATCCTTGACTGCCATGCACCTTTTCGCACTACTAGAATAAAAACAAAATCTGCCCCATGGCTCATAAAACAAACCAGGCAGAAGATACTCCTTAGAAATAAAATCTGGGCAAAATGGAGAGCTACCAAATGCCCAACAAACCACTTTCACTATAAACAGCTAAGAAATGTCACTAAGAAGGATATTCTTAGAGATAAAAAAGATTTCTGCCTTCAACTACAACAAACCAGCCAACAAACTCCTCAAAAGTTTTGGTCTGGAATAAACAAACTTCTTCAGCCAGGCAACACCACTACTCCAGACCCAACTAGTTTCAACCATAATAACTCCACCCAGATCCCTGATGCTTTTAATAACTACTTTACTGAAGCCATTCTAACCCTGGCTAATTCTTTACCTACTTTCACCACTTCCCAAGCTAATACCTGCAATAGTTCACTACCTACCTTTCAGACACAACCTGTATCTACATCCCTCATCTCTAAGCTACTTCAAAAACTGAAACCTTGCACCCCTTCTGCAGACCGTCTCCTATCTGAATTCCTACAAATAGCCGCAAAGCCATAGCCTATCCCATCTCCATCATTATCAACAGAACTATCTCAGAAGGCAAAATCCCTGCTCTATGGAAGATATCCCATATTATCCCGCTACACAAAGGTGGTCCTTCTACTGAGCTTTCAAACTATCGCCCTATTGCCTTACTCTCCCATTTAGCTAAGATCATGGAAAAGTGCGTTCACAAACAATTACATAACCACTTACTACAAAATAACCTACTTGCAAACTGCCAACACGGCTTTAGACCATTCCATAGCACATCGACTGCCCTCTTATCCTTTACCGACTCCATAAATAAAAATCACAACAATAACTCTTTTTCCTCTGCACTATTTATTGACCTGTCAAAAGCCTTCGATATGGTTAACCATAACTTACTACTAGACAAACTAAATGCCCATTCTCTCAAACCTCAAGCTATACAATGGTTTAGGTCATATCTGGAAAATAGACAGCAAGCAGTACTTTGGCAGAACAATTTGTCTTCACTACTACCAGTTAATATTGGAGTACCCCAGGGCTCTATCCTAGGTCCCCTACTCTTTTCTTTATTTATTAACAATCTACACATGAACATACCTCAAGCCACCTGCATTCAATACACCGACAACTCCACCTTAATCTGTACAGCTAAGAATATAGACACTCTCCACTCCCTTACCCAAACTGTTTTCCAAAATGTTAAAAACTGGTTTATGCAGCACTGCCTCCTCCTAAATCCCAAAAAAACTAAATTACTGCTTTTTACCCTACTCACAAATCACCTACTCCTTTCTTCACTATAACCTCTAACAATGGTACCAACATTACCCCAGATACTACAACCCGCCTACTAGGTGTAACAATTGATAATCGTCTCAGCTATGGTGAAAACATCAACTCCACTATAAAGTCTGTTAACAAAATCTTGGTACCCTCTATAGAATCAAACCCTTCCTTACCCCTTCTGCAAGAAAAACTATTGCCCAAACCCACCTCATTTCTACCCTTTTCTATGCCTGTGTTATATATACTAACCTTTCCAAAAATAACCTCTCTAAACTCTCCACCTGTTATAATAGCATAGCTAGATTCATCACAAGCTCCCCCTTTAAAACTCACCACTGCCTTAACCTCAAACAACTAGGATGGCTAGAATTGAAAAACCATATACTCTGTCAACAATTACTTATTACTCAAAAGATCCTATACCACCCTAACAACACCCCTGTCCTCACTAACCTAATTACACCCTATACAAATCTATCCACACTCCACTCTGCTAATAAGCTTCTAGTTTCCTCACATAAAGCTAATAACAAAGCCGGGGATTCACTTTTCGCAAACACTGCAGGAAAAATCTGGAACCAGCTTCCCTCAGAATTATCTACCCTTTGCTTCTACTTCTCTTTGTAAAATACATCTTAAAGAACATCATTATCTTTGTCCATGCACTAACCCAGACTGAGATTTGTCTCTACTCTTTCTCTTACCCCTTTCCCTACTCCTTTAACTTAAGTCTCCAAAACAAGTTACTACTCTTTCTTTGAATTATGAGAATAACACTTGTGTCTCTTCCCTACCTGAGACTTGCTCAAACCTTCTACTGTTTTGTATAATTATTTAGTAGAATTTCTACTAAATCTGCTATAATTTAAAATGTATTATTATTACTCCTTTTAGACTAATTCTACTCTGTACTGTATTCATGTATGCTTCTATACATTGTTAACTGTTGTAGTTCAAAAATGTATTATTATTACTCCTTTTAGACTAATTCTACTCTGTACTGTATTCATGTACGCTTCTATACATTGTTAACTGTTGTAGTTCAAAAATGTATTATTATTACTCCTTTTAGACTAATACTAGACTGTAATGTAATCCTTTATGTTTCTATACATTGTTAACTTTGTCACTGTTCATGCTTGGAGCTTTTCTCCCCGGGCCTCTACTGAAAATGGACATATATCCAGCTAGACTAGCCCGGTTAACAAATGTAAAATAAAAATAAAAATAAAAATAATAAATAAAATAATAAATTATTTCCAGCCTCTTTATCTGAAATATAGGTTTGTTGATGGTAAATCAGTTTATCTCAAGTGTGTGATACAACACTGTTCAGACTTGGTTAAAGGCTATAACAAAAATGACTGGGTTGCACATTTTGTATTTTTTCTACCAAACAATTTTCCTCTATGATTACAGTGATCTTAAAAGGAGTGTGGTAACTGTCGGGTAGAAGCTTATTAACAGTTCATAGCTCTCAGTATACACTTTAAAATGCAACACAGTGTTTCTACGAGTTCATTGTACTATGTAGTAGGAAAATGAGCAACAAACTCAGTCGGTGTGTTAAAGAAGCAAACCAATACAAACTGCTACATTGAGGATTCCTGGAAATTCATATCTTTTGTAAGATTTAGCGATGCACATCAGCTGTGCATATGCTTGCGTGATTGCTGAGTAAGGAAATATGCTTTAACTGAGGCTTGTGCATTAGTAAGGGATGCAGAAGCAAAGCAAAATGCAGCAGGCACATAAAACTGTTTCACTGTAAAATCAAAATAAATTACTTTAGAACAAGTCAAGCTAAAATATAATTGTAATTAATTCAAATAGCAATAAACGTGTTTTGTTCACGCAGTGATGCGACAACAATGCTTTATGCTGTAGTCTGACAAATCAGCTGTTGGGTTTTAGCATGCTTTTCATTAACAGAACAATATTTTTTATGTAAAATGTAATGTCCACAAAAATGAATGTTTTACAATATTTTTTCTAAATTTTTACAGTAATATCTTTAAAATGCATTATTAAAGAGGAGTATCTGTATATAAATTGACTGTTTGTATAATGATTTGCCAGTTTCAAAACAGATGGTAATTCTGAGCTGCCTTTTCATCATTAACACAGGAATTCTACCATAGCAAACTGTATGTTTTCAAACATATGCTGTTGGACTGTATAATTCCATTCATCCCCTGTAAGGCTCAGTGTTTCTGATAAAGGAGAGCTGATTGATGATATCCAACAAGTATTACAGTTCTAGTCAGGAGCAAATCAGAAGAGACTTACTTTACAAATGACTGTATGTTTGTGTAGTAAGCCATGGATGATTATCAGTATGGCATACAGCAGATTTCTAAAGAAAAGATGACAAGGATATTATACCTTATTTAACTGTGCTCTGAGCTATGAATATCTGCCATTGTCAAGACTGTGCGTTTCAGTGCTACAGTATGGAGGATATCATTAAACATTTTAGAAAAACTTAATCCAATAGCAAGTTGGTGTCACTGAGGGCAGAGGAAAATGGAATATGTACTGGAGAGAGTACAACTTGGAGAATAAAAGAATGCCAGATAATGGCTGTGTTGCTGCCTGTGCAGACATCATAACATTTCTTCATCTAGAATACGTGTGTCCTACAGGAGCACTATCAGACCTAATAGAAAAGATTAAGCCTGCATTCTCTCCATTAGTGAACCATAACAACCTTCCTTGAAATCCAGTCCAGAAAAAGGAAGGAGGATGTTGGCTCCTTCATGAAGGATTGCCATTGAACTGGGGGAAGAAAAACGGATTCCCCTGTGACCTGACTTATCCAAGTGTGTGTGTGTGTGTGTGTGTGTGTGTGTGTGTGTGTGTGTGTGTGTGTGTGTGTGTGTGTGTGTGTGTGTGTGTGTCTGCATGTGTGTGTGCATGTGTGTAAGTGTATTGTGTCTGTGTATGTGTGTGTATGTCTGTCTGTGTGTGACAGAGTCTGTTTGTATGCATGTGTTTAGTGGTGTGGATGACCCTTACCTCTGACCATGCAGAAACAAAGTCAACTACATGGGATGGGGGTATTGACCCCATAAGATACAGACATCAAAAAATCTTATTTTTATTGCTAGGACAGCTCACATTGGTTCAGTTCCCACTTGCTACCATCAAAATATCATACAGAATCCACGGTACAAGGACTGCTTTATTCAGAAGAAGAAAAAGGATATGGATATTAAAAAATGAAGAAGTGAAAACAAATTGGAAAGTAGTATATCATAATGAGTTTCACAAATTCATTACTTTTCCTGTTATTCTGTATTTATCTGTAAATTCAATTTTGCTATGCCTGCCGTGTTTCCCAGCTCAGAACTGCAAACATATATTTTTTCTAGATGGTAGGAATAAAGTTATTTAAAGAGAGGTATAATTAAAAAATAAGTTGGGAATATGGAAAATACTTTTAATTTGAAGTTGAATAATTCTTTAGTACTTCATACATAATAAATTTAATTTCTTTACTGTATAGTATCAAATATTTCAGTTATGACACCACAAATCCCCTATATATTCCACTTATCCATGTATGTATGTGTTCATCTATAATGGGATGTGATTTAGCTCCTTGTTTTTAGTGAATTAGTAATTATCAAGTGTTTTTTTGTGAGTTTGAGGGGTGTAAAAATACAACATGTTTTTTAATTTATTTATTTATTATTTATTAAACAGGTGGGTGACAGACAGAGATGAGAGATCAGACCCAGTCCCCTCCCCATTATTATGTTTGCAGATGACATTGTGATCTGTAGTGAGAGAAGGAAGGGAACAGGGGAGAGAGAGGGAGGAGAGAGAGGAGAGAGAGAGAGAATAAGGTCAGCAGGACTAAGACAGAATATATGTGTGTGAATGAGAGGGAGGATAGAGGAATAGTGAGGATGCAAATAAATAAAATAAAATAAAAAAATAAATAAATAATACTTTGGTGATTTTTTTTTTCTTTTCTTTTATTCTGATTGATTAAGGGGATACATTTAAGGGCAATTTTCTTTATGTATAATAGTGTTAGTGAGCACTGTACAAATTTTATATTTCATTTTATATTGTGAAAGCATTAGTTTTGTGGAGTATTTTTGTATATTTTGTTAATTAGTTTTGAACTGGGTTGTTTGCTCTGAGAGTGTTGATGGAGAAGTACAGAGAATGTCAGAAGGAGTTGCATTGTGTTTTTGTAGACTTGGAGAAAGCATATAACAGGGTGCCTAGAGAGGAGTTGTGGTATTGTATGAGGAAGTCAGGGGTATCAGAGAAGTATGTAAGAGTGGTACAGGATATGTATGAGGGTAGTGTGACAGCGGTGAGTTCTGCTGTGGGAGTGACGGATGCATTTAAGGTGGAGGTGGGGTTACATCGAGGATCTGCTCTGAGCCCTTTCTTATTTGCAATGGTGATGGACAGGTTGACAGATGAGATCAGACAGGAGTCCCCGTGGACTATGATGTTTGCAGATGACATTGTGATCTGTAGTGAGAGTAGGGAACAGGTGGAGGAGACCCTGGAGAGATGGAGATATGCTCTAGAGAGAAGAGGAATGAAGGTCAGCAGGATTAAGACAGAATATATGTGTGTGAATGAGAGGGAGGATAGAGGAATGGTGAGGATGCAAGGAGTAGAGGTGGTGAAGGTGGATGAGTTTAAATACTTGGGGTCAATAGTTCAGGGTAATGGTGAGTGTGGAAGAGAGGTGAAGAAGAGAGTACAGGCAGGATGGAGTGGGTGGAGAAGGGTGTCAGGAGTGATTTGTGACAGACGAGTACCTGTAAGAGTGAAAGGGAAGGTCTACAAGAGGGTAGTGAGACCAGCTATGTTATATGGGTTGGAGACAGTGGCATTGACAAAAGGCAGGAGTTTGAGCTGGATGTGGCAGGGTTAAAGATGTTAAGATTTGCACTGGGTGTGACAAGGGTTGACAGGATTAGGAATAAGTATATTAGAGGGTCAGCCCAGGTTGGAAGGTTTGGAGACAAAGCCAGAGAGGCAAGATTACATTGGTTTGGACATGTGCTGAGAAGGGATGCGGAGTATATTGGGAAAAAGATGCTAAGGATGAAGCTACTGGGTAACAGGAAAAGAGGAAGGCCTAAGATAAGGTTTATGGATGTGGTGAGAGAGGACATGCAGGTGGTTGGTGTGACAGAGCAAGATGCAGAGGACAGGAAGAAATGGAAACAGATGATCCACTGTGGCAACCCCTAATGGGAACAGCCGAAAGAAGATGATGAGTTTTGAACTGGGTTTACTTTTATTAACTTACTTATCTTATGGTATTCTGCTGTACAAGATGTATGGCCTGTATAGTTTTATTAATGTGTTTTTTTATTTTCTCTTTTTTTTTTTGGTCTTTTTGGATGTATCATGTATATTTCAGGGAGGTAACTCATGTAAGTAGCTGTTTTACCTATTCATTTATTTTTCTCATTTTGATATATATATATATATATATATATATATATATATATATATATATATATATATATAAAATTTACCTTCAGTTGGTCGACTAATAGGTATGTAAACCACTGTATGTCAAAAACCTTGGTGCATGCAACTTTAAAACATTGTTTTTGCAGGAGGCAAATACCCCTTCACCGTAATTGTGTGCCTCCCACACCACACGCTAATTACATATACTAAATCCCAGATCGCACAATCCCTGTGGAAAGGTAAAATTCCCCTACTCAGGGATTTTTGATCACACACAGTTTTTGGCAATCTGTATGATTGATTAAATGCAGACCAAACCTCCTATGAACCAAATGAATGGAACCCAAATATATAAATAAATATATATATATATATATATATGTGTGTGTGTGTGTGTGTGTGTGTGTGTGTGTGTGTGTGTGTGTGTGTATGTATTTGTCTCATGAAATACTGAATGATCAAAATAGTGAATAAAAAAAGAGCGCTCATTTTAGAAAGAACCTAAAATGACCAAAAACTGCACAAACTAATTGTAATGATTTTGCAGGGTGCAAACCCCCCTGAATTCCACACACTCCTTGCTAATTATATAAATCAATTCTGAGATCGCACAACAGCTGGGTAAGGTCAAATTCCTTTACCCTACTGCAGCATAATCTCATACAAAGAGCTGCCAGCAAAAACTCCATACAGAAGAATGTTCACTCATATGGGATTCACCTTTTCTGCATCACTAAAAACTGTATGCTGCTATGACTGTCCTCTCATTTGGATTACAACCATATTCATATATATTTATGCATATGTATACACACACACACACATACACACACACACACACACACATATATATATATATATATATATATATATATATATATATATATATATGTGTGTATATATGTATGTACAAATGATTTTGTTGAAAATGCAATTCCTTTAATACTTGCTGTTCAAATAATTTGATAAAGAGATGATAAGGAGGTTGAAAATCAGAACTTACATGTCTAAAACTAATAAAAGTTGCTAGATTTATAGTATGTCTTTCCTTCTTTGACATCAATATAACAACTTCAAGCATCTACAAAAAAGTTTTGACATCAAAAGCAACACAAAATTCAGAAACAAAAAAAATTGAAGGTGCAAAGTTCAACCCTTTATTAAGTTATTTTCAAAGCCAATGTTACCAGCAGATGTGTGGTTCTGCTATGCATTTGCACCAAAACCTGAGGACCTGTTTTTTTTTAAACCTCAGCATATTCACAATGATGCCTAATTATAAAACTGATAGAACCTAATGTAAACCTGCTACTTTATTAGAACTATATAGAACTGTATAACATTCTGCCTTATAAAAACTGTATAACTGTATATGAACTTTCAAAATTTTGCAACTATGTAAACCTTATAGTCTATCATATCTGAAGTGTATGACTTAAGTTTATTTGCAGTCTTTATTGTGTCTGAGCCCCGGTCATGGCTGAAAAGAGTCTCTGGACTAGTCTACCTTCCTTGTTACCAAATTGAAAATAAAATAAATAAGTCAACAATATGTTTTTCCAATATATGGATGGATGGCATCATTATTTAGACAACTAAAATAGACCGAGGATCTTGATCAGTTTTTTTGAATGTCTGAACAAAAATAAACAGGGATTACATGTTTTTCTTTATATTACAATCTTTTCACAACAAAATTTTTAGATTTTCTCTTAATTAATTGATAGCTCAATACAGTTTCAATTTTTCATAAAACTTTTACTAGCAATTCTTTGTTGTTTGCCACTAGTTGCCATAGCCACACATTATTACAGATAGTCTTATCCTCCGTTTCTGTGGTTTAAGCCCCTTTGTAGTGATGAGAAGGATTAGAGAATTTAGATACAAAAGAATAAAACTTGTTTTTTATAAAGGGGTTATTGTCTTTGCATTGTGCTTAGAAAAAGCAGATTTTAGGCCAAAGGATGATGTGTTGTCTCATCATTAACAAAACACTTCTACTTAGCAACATAATGAAATTTGTGTGGTTACTACTTTTGGGAACAACACTTTTAAGATTAAACATGTGATTGACAACTTTTGGTATAGTTTACTCAGTAACACTTCTTTTAGTGAACAGTTAACAAAAATTGTTGTTTTTCATGTAAACATAGTAAGAATTTGGGTGAGAGATTCTCTTACTTTGAGCAACCTTTTTTTGTCTAAATCTTTTTATCTGATTCTAATAGACCATGTGGTTGTGGTTGTGGCAATTGTAGTTTTTGCATTCATACTTGCTTGAAGTTCTTTCACTTCATCTATGACATCTAAGATTTGTATGCTCATAGAATGCATTACATCCTCTTCAGAATGGCTGTGTGTACATGCAATGCATTATTTGAGGGAAAGACATCTGGTCCAGTTAAACAGAAAATCATTTTACATCTTAGTTATTTATGATTTAAGTGAGAAATAAGTGCTTTATACAAATATGATCTTGTCCATCAAACTGCATTTTTTATTCATTGGTTTGGATAGGTTATTAGTTGCACAATACAGTAAAATGCAGTTGCACAGAATTCATGAGCATCTGTAGAGTTTCAATTTGGGTGCTATGTATGCATCCGGTTTAAAAGAATATTAGTAATAATTTTTTTTTATATTATAGTAGGCATTTGCATATGTGCATTTTTTTAGAGCATGATTAGACTAAGGTACAGTTGGGATAGGGAATATGCGCGTTCTTCTGTATTCTATGATTTCAGAGCTGATATATATATATATATATATATATATATATATATATATATATATATATATATATATATATATACACACACATATATAGATAGATATAAGTAGCAGAGGATCTGAGAGTTTGAGTCTCTCATCAAAACCCTTACTACAAGTTCTTAACATGGATGGCAAGAATCACCTGTTTTTGTAAATTTCTTTGTATCTGTTTCTCTGTCTCAGGCACATATGAAGTTATTTATGAGCAAAGACTCAGTTGTAATCCTCTGTGCTATCAACTTTAATCAAATTAACTTAAATGTCTATAGTCTGCAAACTTATCAATGCAATTTCAATCAAACATGCATTTGATCAAATATAAGTACAGCACTACCTCAATAAAGCTCATAAAGCTCAGAAATAGCCAATGGTTTACATTCATCAAAATGAGCACCTGTGTAATATCAACTATATAACATTTTATTGAGTGGTGAGCTAATGGGCTGGAATTCACAACAATTTACTTAAAGTTGTGGTCCATTTTTAGCAGTAAGACTTTTGAAATTCGGCTTGCTCATGGGTTATTCAGATAAAGAGTGCACAAGCCACAGTACCTTTATTTTGATCTACCATCCAATTCTAAAACAAATTTCCAGCACAGTGAATATTGTAATGATAGAATTACAAATTGGGGTGCATGCCTATGTACCATCTATAAAGATTAGTAGCTGTATATGTCAGTGGAGCCCATTTATTGCTACTAGTTCCTAATCCCTTGTGCGGTACAGCCCTTTATGCAACATCTTAAACAGTCACTTAGTGCTAAAATGCATTCCTGTATGTTAATTCAGACGGGACAGACAGTGATCACCCCCAGATACTACAACATTCCCATCAGTCAGCTATTCTGTGTTAACTTCATGTAACAATACAACACAGAGGATTATAATCTGGTCTCTGATTATAACCAGTGTATCACATGTTCAAGAAATGGATGTCAAGAAATACACCAAGAGAGAAGAGTGCTCATCTGAGGAATTGAGAACATTAAAAGCTGTTTTAGCTTCTACTGTTCTCTGCTGACTGACAATACCTGCTACTACAGTCTAGCATGAGACTATACCTTAGCAGTGCTGGGAAATGCTTAGCAAAAGCTTGTTAAGTACCACTATGATGTCAGAAAAGTGATTACTAAGCCTGTCTTTTTCCTGAGTTCAGGGCATAATTGTGATGTTCCATACACTACATTGTGTATAATGAATAAGATGTTTAAAGCTGTGATCTATAAATATCCATTCCATCCCTACTCTGCATGTCTACAAATGCACATAGTTTATGGCTATGAGCATACTTTTTATAAATTTAACAGAACACCACCTTCTTTCATATTGTTCTATTGTTCTACAACGTCGGTATGTCAGCATAATATAATAATAACAATAAGGCATATTGCATACAGAATATGTCTCAACTGAATTCAATCCATAGAAATGCGTTATGATCCAGTAACATTATAACAGGCTTAAGGTAGCAACAGTAGGTGAGTGCACAATAATGGTGTCATTTATTTATTTATTGACATTTGTTTACTGGGAAATTCGGACTGGTTCACAAGAGCCTATTTTAGTGAAGGCCTGGGGGAAAAAAACTCCATTTAACAAAAATAAATAAATAAATAAAACTTTTATGAAAGATATTACATAAAAACTGTTGAATATTATACATTTCAAAAATAACTAACAATATTGTAAAGCGTACAGATATACCAAAAATATGTTACAAACAACAATGAGAAAAGACAAAGTAAAATGCTGTATATAATTCTGGGGAGTGCATACCTCTCAACCTCTTAGCACAAAAAATCTGGAAAAGCCTGACAGAATGGGGGGGACAAAGGTCAAAAACACGGACAGATTTAAATATTGAACTTATAAACTTAAATAGTTGCTAGAATAACAGAATTTGTCTTAGCTTGCATTTTTCTGAAGGATATGAAGTCTGAAACACAAATGTATATAATTATTTAGTGACTTTAGTCCTTAGATCATCCCAGTTATTTGCCAGAAAATCACAAATTTTATAAGGAACAGACCAGAAATATGAGGCAAAAATCTGGATATTCTGCAAAAATCTGGACAGTTGAGAGGTATGGGGAATGTCCTCTTGACTATTCACAGTAGTAATGAGTGCATGTGTGTAGTTTAATTCTAACTATAAAGGGGGGATAGATTATGATAGGTTACTATAAATGGGGAGGATGTAATAGGAAGAGGTTATGTATAGTGGTAGACAGGGTAGGATGGTCAGGTGATGCTAAGGAAGTGGTGATGGGTACAGAATCTGTACACATAGGGGTGGAGAAAAGGAGGAAAGTGTTAAGCTAGAGGTATAGCATGAGGAGAGCCATGAATTTGATAGGTGGCCTTTCAGAAGATGCTTGAAGGAAGGACGGTAGGTTACAGTTCTAATAGCTTGTGGAATAGAACTCCATTTGTGGGCAACAGAGTAGCAGTAAAGGCTATTTCCAATTGCTTTTTGAGGTTTATAGATGGTGAAAAGTTGTTTATCATTAGAGCGAAGGGGTCTGTTTGGGTGATAGGAAGGCAGAATAGAGCTTAATACAGGACAGGCATGAGGTTTGCAAATGATGTACTGAGCAGTAGCTAGTTGTATGAAATCCAGGTGCTGAGGTAGTTTAAGCCAGTTCAGACTTTTAAGGACCTTGCAATGATATATATAATATTGTTTACTGGCAGCAAATGTAGCAACTTTGTGTAGCATATTTTAAGTTTGGTGTTAACAGATACCTGCAAGTTGGTAAGGTTAGCGACTCCTTATAAGATTGAAGGAAGGAGGTAAGTGTTTGCTGGGATGATTTTAGCAGAGTTATTAAGGAAGTTTTTATGTCTGTAAAGCATGCCAAGTTTCTTCTGAGTTTTTTTTTCATATTATTTTGAATGTGGAATTCTAATCTGAGTCTGTCATCAATTGTCACACCAAGCAGTTTTGTGTGGGATACAGTTTTTATCTCTGTATTAAGTGAGACGATTTTGAAGCTGGATGTGTTCTTCAGATGTGCTTTGGGGAAAAATAGGAGTAATTCTGGGGGGGGTTGAGTAATAATTGGGCATTGTGAAGCCAGTTTTCAACAAAGCTGAAGGCTTATCGAGTGATTTCAAGAAGATGTATCAGAGTGTTAGATGAGCATATTAGTGTCAGATCATCAACATATTGCATAAGTGATGCTTGCCTAGAAGAGGTGTAGACGTCATTAATGAAAATGTTAAAGGGACGTGGACCAGGAATTGAGCCTTGAGGTACACCTGTGGTAACGAGCAAGTAAGGAGAGAAAGTATGTTGCCATCTAACAGTTTGCTGTCTGTCAGAAGGTTAGCTTTTAAACCACTGAAGTGAAAGAGGAAATGGGCTGAGATGGTGCAGTTGTTAAAGGAGTTTCCTATGTGAGATGGTATCAATGAGTTTGGACAGATCCGGACATTTGGAAGAGATAAGTTTGCCACATCCCTTTTCTTGTTTATATTATCTAAAAAGCATAATAGTGCAGTAGTTGTTATGGCCAGGGTAGAGTTCATGTTGTGTACTGGTTAACAGCTGTTCTGAGGGAGATGGTGAAGAAGTTAAATGTGGAGAGATTTTTCTAGGATTTTTGAGAGAGGGAAGTGAATTGCAATGGGACAGAAGTTAGAGACTTCTTTAGAGTTTTCTCCCTTGTGCAGTAGCATGACATATCTTTTCCAAATGGCTGGGAAATAAGATTCCTGTATGGATCTATTGATTAAGACAGCTATTGGGGAAGATATGGCTTCTGTTGCATCTTGAGGTATTCAGGTGGGAGTCTGTCAGCAGCTGTGGAGCAAGGGTTTTATAGTAGATATTGTTAAATGTTTTATGGTAAAGTTATTACCATTTCTGGCTAAGGATCTTTTGGATTCATATTTTTCAGAGATTAAAGTGGTAGTGGAGGGGGCAGCTGGTAATATGTTATGGGTTTGTGTACAGGAGGTTGATGCACTGTTGGTGAGGGCAGCAATTCTTTCATTAAAGTATTTATTAAATGTAGTCACTATTTCAAGGGGGAGCAGATTTGATAGGGATACAGATCTTTTTTGAACAAGGACTGAGTAATGTGTGAATAGATGACCAGAATTTTTTTTTGGATCATTTTTATGATTAAGCTGTACTTGGTCATAGTACTGTTTCTTACCTTGGTATATTTGTTTATTAGCTTGAACATAGCATCAGAGGATCATAGGCTGTTTCTAGGCTATTGACCCTGAGGCTCTTATAAGGCTAGTCAAGAGTTTAGCCCATATTTACACAAGTCAGTACCCAATGCCCCTGTCCAGCAGGGACACATGTGGAATCCCAGGGGATGTATTTTCTGTTTCCCATCCAGTTATCCAGGTTGTGCTTAAAAAGGGGTAATGAGTTACTCTGTTTGATGTGGAGAGGGTGTCTATCCCACAGATGGGGAGTCTCTGGGGCACAAATCTGTCCTGCCAAAAAGTCTTATTGATGTCACAGACCAGGTTGAGGCCATGAGTGCAGGTTACGCAAGTGGAGCTTGACTTGTGGATATGCAGCAGGGGCGGCCCGTGCTATTGGACTGCCAGACTGCAGCCTCCCCAGCTGCAAAGAAAACTAAAGAAATAAAAAGGAAAGAAATAAAACAATTTAAAATTTGCAGATAAAAAAAAATGGACTTTCGCGTATGCACACTAGTCTGGACTGCTGCTGAGACCGTCTGGAGCATGCACAGACTGTTTCAGCAGCAGTCCAGACTGGGAAACACGTAACAGCAGAGATTCAGCAGCAGTCCGGACTGGGGAACACGTAACAGCAGAGATCCCAGAAGTCTATGCAGTTTTAACTGCATAGACTGTCGCTGTAAACAGATTGGACCTGGACTGCAATGTCGGCAGGCAGGACTGGAGTCTCGGATCGTGAATGTGCTCCAGGAGTCTCATTGGGGGATCTCACGTGGTGGATGTAATGCATGGGCAAGGGAGCTATGGGTGTTGCCATGGAGTCTGAAGGGATTTGGATTTAATCAAGGGATCTACATGTACTGAAGGGGATTTGGAGTGTGTCGCCATGGAGTCTGAAGTGTGTGTGTGGCCATGGAGTCTGAAGTGTGTGTGTGTGTGTGTGTGTGTGTGTGTGTGTGTGTGTGTGTGTGTGTGTGTGGCCATGGAGTCTGAAGTGTGTGTGTCTGTGTGTGTGTTTGTGGCCATGGAGTCTGAAGTGTGTGTGGCCATGGAGTCTGAAGTGTGTGTGTGTGTGTGTGGCCATGGAGTCTGAAGTGTGTGTGTGTGGCCATGGAGTCTGAAGTGGATGTATGTGGCCATGGAGTCTTAAGTGTGTGTGGCCATGGAGAGTGTGTGTGTGTGGCCATGGAGAGAGAGAGAGTGTGTGTATGTGTGTGTGTGTGGCCATGGAGAGAGAGTGTGTGTGTGGCCATGGAGAGAGTGTGTATGTGTGTGTGTGTGTGCGTGTGCGTGTGTGTGTGTGTGTGTGTGTGTGTCCCAGTTGCTATATACTGGTGGCTAGAACAAACTCATGGTGGTAAAGTAGGGAATACCTCAGGCTTGAACCCTGTACCTTGTATGCAGGTGTTAAGGACCTGAATTCCCTACCCACCACCATTTGTAAAAAAATTGCAGATTTTTGCCTCATATTTGATCTGATCTGTTTCTCATAATATCTGTGGCTTCTAAATGTTGCAATGATAGATATTTGATGGTGCAGAGGTAGCATTGTTGCCTCACAGCTGCAGGTTCTCAGGTTTGATTCTTGCCTGGGGTGCCTTCTGTGTGGGGTCTACATGTTCTCCCTGTGTTTGTGTGGGTTTGCTTTTGTGTCTTCCCATGTTACAAAGGCATGTCTGCATTATTTCTTCCTGGGCCTCTGCTGAAAATAGTGTTTTTGTTCCAAGTCAGACTGTCCTGATTAACAAATGTTATACTTGACAGGCATTTGAATTTCAGACTTCAGGTTTCTGAATGTTTAACTCCTTACATATTTGATGGTGCAGTGGTAGCATTGTTGCCTCACAGCTATAGTTTTTTTGGTTTGATTCTTGGCTGGGGTGCCTTCTGTGTGTAGTCTGCATCTCATCCCTGTGTTTGTGTAGAATTGCTCTGGTGTCATGCCATTTTACAAAGACATGTGTCTGCAGTATTTCTCCCTGGGCCTCTGCTGAAAATTGTTTCTGTTCCGTCAGAAGTAAAATTGACAGGCATTTGAATTTCAGACTTCATATTCTTCAGAAAATACATGGTAGCACAACCTTTTATTCTAACACAACCTTTTATTCTAGCAATTTTCTAATTTTATAAGATGAATATTTGAAATTTGTCCTTATTTTTGGGACTGTATTACCCCATTATTGGCTTTTATCCAGGTTTTTTTGTGCTAAGGTTGACAGCTATGGCAAGAACTGAATTCACTGAATATGTTTGAGGGCTGTATTCCCTCATTACTGGGTTTGTCCAGATGTTTTGTGCTAAGAGGTTGACAGCTATGGTGAGAACTGAATTCATTAAATGATAGCCATTTAAGTTTCAGTCTTCCGCTCTTTCACAAAGCAGCTGATTTGGCGTAGTGGTATGTTGCTTTGACTGTTTTGCACAGGGACCTTGGCAATAAAATGTATGGTGGTAACACAGCATTTTTCTTTCACAAAGCAGGCAATTTGGCATAGTGGTATGTTGCTCTGACTGTTTTGCACAGGGACATTGGTAGTAAAATGTATGGTGGTAACAGCATTTTTCTTTCACAAAGCAGCTGATTTGGCATAGTGGTATGTTGCTCTGACTCTTTTGCACAGGGACCTTGGCAGTAAAATTTATGGTGGTAACACAGCATTTTATTCTAGCAACTTTCCAAGATTATACAAGCAATGTTTAATGTGCCCCTGGGTTTTGGACTTTTGACCCCCCCCCCCCAGTAAATTTGGCTTTTTCCAGATTTCTTGTGCTGCGAAGCTGAGATGCAGTTGAGTATTGAGTAGATTTTACAAGGAGCTAAGAGCTGCAGGGGAAGAGAAGTTTAGTGCTGCTTATGGTAAGTCAACTTGCATTGTTAATAGCACAACAGGTTGTGTACTTGCTTTTGATGCAGAAGGTTGTTGGTTCTACTCCCACAAGGGGTGAATGCTGCTGTACTGAAAAAGTTAAGATACTAACTATGAGCCTGTTATCAGTTTGCCATCCATTTCCTATTGCAATATTACTAGCTTATCATGTTTAATGTAATATAGGCAATTTATTCCTCAGGGGCATCAGACACTTTATTTTTCGATGAAACCATGAAATATAAAGGTGTTTGCTAGCAGCAACCTCTTCATTAGTTACAGATTTATTTAATGTGGAATTATTTAGATGACATTTTTACTTCTTCAGAGATTGTGCATATTTACTGATAATGGTGGACTGTATAATTGTGCATATTTACTGATAATGGTGGACTGTAGAATTGTGCATATTTACTGATAATGGTGGACTGTAGAAGTTTGAGTAGACTTTTATGATGGAAATGTTCTGAACTGGGCAGTTTTGTCATTATGGGTGCATGCATTTTGTTTCATTGTTTACTGGAAAGATGTTCTGAATTGGGCAGTTTTGTCATTATTGGTGCATGCGTTTTGTTTCATAGTTTACTGGAAAAATGTTCGAAACAATAGGAAGGTGTATCAAAGAGCACATTTATGTTTCATATGCAAGGGGCCTATGATTTGAAAACAGCTCAGAATTAATCTTTATCTGCCTCTGGTAAAATGTATTTTCTTTGAATGTGGGTTTCAATGCTGTTTCAATGAATGTGAGTTTCAAGGGCAGAGCAGTTTTAATGCTAAGTTTGTTTAGCAGTTGTCTTAGTCTTTGTGCTGTAAAATGCAAAATAAAACTTTCAAATGAAGTCCAAATTATCATAGAAGTAAATCAGTATGCACATTAGTGTTTATGGTAAATGGAGTGAAATAGCCAAGTAATGGATCATTGGAATGGCTGCAGGGGGAGGCTCCATTTGACCATGATTTTGTGGGGGGAAGTGCAGCAAACTTAAAGACAGCCCCAGCTGAACTATACCTCCCAACTGTCCAGATTTTCAAAGAATGAATAGATTTTTGCTTCTTATTTTTGGTTTGTTCCTCATAAAATTTGTGGTGTTCTGGCAAATCATTTAGGAATTAAGTCACTAAATAATGACACACTGAGTTTCAGACTTCATAACCTTCAGAAAAATGCATGTTAAAGTAAGACCTGTTGTTCTATCAACTGAATCAGTTTATAGAAGAGCAATTTTTAATACTGTTTATACGTTCCCCCAATATATTTGGCCTTGTCCAGATATATTGCATTAACAGGTTCAGAGGTACATGCAAATAAATTGCTTTACAGAATTAGGCATAGCCAAACCTTTCAACCGTCCCTGATTTTGACTCAAAATGTTGCTCTTCTCCCTAATAATCCCTCCGCAAAATAGCAATTTTGGAAGAAAACATGGAGGGTTTACAATTAAGAAATAACTGTAATAATCAGAGTTATAGATTACTTTTATTTCAGAAATGCATGTAGATTCTTTTATTTTGTCAGCTGCTCAAGTTAGCAGTACTAATATTAAAGTGTCCCTTCTTTGACAGGTTCCCAGCTGTATTGTGTGGCTATTTTATATTTTTGTATCACATTTTTGGTCCATTTTTCATAAAAGTGTGTTTTTTTGGCAAATTAGTGACAAATCATTAAAGACTGCATTAGAAAATAATGACAGACATTTGAGTTTCAGATTTTATACCCTTCAGAAAATTCATACTAATGCAAGACCTATTCTATTATCTTTATAAGTTTATAAGAGCAATATTTAAAAATTGTCCTTATCTTTGGGCCTTTGTCCCACTTCTTTGTATGGCTTTGTCCAGATTTCTTGCTCTGAGGTTGAGAGGTATGACAAATGTGTCAGGGCCATCACAGTCAGCCAGAGACATTTCAAATTGTGACATACTTGTTGCACCCCACTCCCCCATGTAGTGACTCTGGATGTGTCGAAGGAAGGCAAGGAGTAGTTATGCAGTGCAAATGTGCAAAGTACCCCCCCCCATCCAAGGTAGACACAAGTACTAGAGTGGCTTTTCATCTGTCCTTGATTTTTGCAGAATGGTCTGGTTTCTGTCATATTTTTTGCACTGTTTATTTATGCTTATTACTCAAAGTGCCTGTTGCTCTGTTTTTAAGTAGCAATAATTTAATGACCATCAGGTAAGCTTGGCTGAGATCGTAAGATGCAAGTAAGCTTTATTAAGCATACTGTTAAAGAATTGCCAACATTGAAAGCCTTTCTGTTGTTGCCATGTAGAGAATACTTAACTAGATAATGTATAAGCCTTGGGTATTGAAATGCATATGACAATATTTGTAATAAAGGACAGGATTATATTAATTTAAGAAGCTCATTACACTTGGAGACTTCCAGTCATCTCTGCAGGCTTTATCCGTAAACTAAACAGAATGCCAATCGTATGGTCCAAAACCTGTACAGTAATCATTTTAAGCAATGTATCTTGAGCTTCTTTCTTGTTTGCTTTTCATTTTTTACTTTGATCATGTTTTCCCCATGAAACAAGTAGATAATTGTCAGGCAGCAGGTCTTTTTTTGGATAATAAACATTTTTACAAGTGGGGGCATCAGAGATTTCTACTTTCAGTATGTTACTTGGTACTTTAATAAAGCTGAATATAAATTATAATTAGAACTGCAGTGCAAGAAGTGGTTTGAGTTGAGTGCTGCTTGTATTTCTTATACTTGATTTTGACTGGCATTCCATTAATGTATTTAAAAAGTATTTTTTTTTTCATGCCTCACAACCTTTTTGTTTCCATTTAGATATTAAGTAAGCTGTCATGCAGCCAATGCATTGAAATATTTTTATTCTTCTACACTTCATTTTGTCTTGATTGGACTCTCATAATGACGGTTTGGCACCCAAGGCAGTGTATTTAGTTAGTTTTTGTGGTTGTGAGCATAGCTCCTCCCCTTTCTAGTTGGCCACACACCTTCCCATTGACCCCACCCATTCAGCTGTCTCCTGCAGCCCCCCTTTGATATGAAGTCACCAGCCGCCACTGATATGCAGCAGTCCCATCAAGGTGGGGTCTGAGATCATCTTGTATGCCAGACAGAGGTCCCCACTGAGGAGTCTGTATGAAATTGCATAGAGGGATAGGGCTTTTAGCCTATCTGTGTATGGTAGATTTTTGAGGCCCTGGATTCTCCTGGTAAGCTACCTCTGTGGTCTCTCCAACTGCTGCATGTGCTTTGCAAGGTTCATGCCAAATGGAACATTGTACTCAATAATGGGCCTTATAAGGGAAGAATACAGGGATGTTATGACCTCCTTGTCCCTGGATGAGATACCCTTACTTATGAGGTGGGCCATCTAGAAAGCTTTATGTACAACAGAAGCAACATTGTGGTCAAAATTCAGTTTGCTATCAACCTGGGTGCCCAAATCCCTCATTACTGATTGCATGCTTAGGACATTGTTATTAATGTGATAATTTGTGGGAACATCACTCTCCCCAAAGGGGATGATAATGCATTTTTTGGTATTCAGCTTGAGGCCATGTTTCTGGCACCAGGCATTTGTTTCGGTGAGACCCTCTTGGAGGACGTCCACATCACTAGGGGAATTGATGACAACACCAAGCTTGCAGTCATCTGCAAACCTGGTCAGCCATAGCCCACTGGTTTGGCCTGCACTTCAGAAAAGTATATCCCAAATAACAGAGGCCCCAACATGTACAGCTCTCATTACGGGTCTACTGCTTGAGGAGGCTTCCCCTATTTTGACTAAGTGGATTCTACCAGTGAGCCAGTTTGCTACCCATCTGGTAACATTCAGATTGATGACTGGTTGAGAAAGTTTATCCATTATGCCCGAGTGGGGAATAGTGTTGAAGGCTTTCAACAGGACAAGGTAGGTGGTGTGTATTGTCTTCCCCTCATCCATGGCTTTGTTGACTGTCTCAAAGAAGTCGACCAAATTTAAAAGACAGGACCTCCCCCTTGGTGAAACCATACTGTGTGGGACTGGGATCGAGTGTTTGGAGGTTGCCAATGTCCTTGTTAATGATGTCCATGATAATCCATTCCATGACCTTGCAAATCAGGCTAGTTAGGGTGATGGGTCTATAATTTCCTAGCTCAGTGGATGCTCCACCTTTGTGCAAAGAGATGACAGTTGCTGTCCACTCAGCTGGGACAAAGCCTGTACTCAAGCTGTGGTTGAATAAGGTGCCTAAAGGTGCTAAATCATCCTGCCTGAGTTCATGTAGGATGCAGCCTGGGATTTTATTGGGTCCCATAGAGGCTGTATTTTTTGCCTTTGAGAGAGCAGTGATGACCTCTTTCCTAAATATTAGGGGAAGGGGCAGGTGCTGGGGGTGTTCTGATTTACTGATGGGGGACAGAAGGGTGAAGTTTTCACTGAATCTGTCAGCCAGCACGTTTGCTATATCTATGGTATTTGAAATTGTGGTGTCCTTGACCACCAGTTCTGAACAGATTTGGGTACTTCCTTTGAGATTGTGGACATATGTGAAGAGGCCTTATGATTGCCTGTAGTAGATGTGGCCAATTTGGACTCAAAGTTTGCTTTGGAGGGTTTCACTAGTGCTCTTATTTTCTTGTTCAGGCTAAGGAGAGATTTCTTCCAATTGGGTATCTCCTTCTTCTTGGTCCTGGACAGCAATTTTTCCATTTGTTATAGAGTTTATTTATTGCAGATGTCCACCAGAAAGGTTTAGTCTTCCTTGTGGAGGATGATTTAGTCCTGTTGGGGATTCCTGATTCCATGCATCTATATAAATGCTCATATTGTGCTTTGGTGTAGTTTTGGATACTAGTGCCAGTTCCTAGAGAGGGGGAAGGGGGCTGTAAAGCTGTTTATATCAACCCTCAGGAGGCTGTAATCAGCTTTGGAAAATATTTTTTTTTTGTTTGACCCTAGCTGGGGGGGGGGGGAGTGGGTTGGGAGAGATGATGACTTCAAAAGTGACCACTTTATGCTCTGATTTTACCAGGGAGGATAATACTGCAGGGATGCTGCAGTGATTATTCATGTTGGTTAATACCAAGTCCAACATATTATTACCTCTTGTGGGGGTATCAACTAGCTGTTCCAAGGCATTTGCATTGACAAAATCAAGGAATCTCTGGGCATTTGTGTTCTGGTATGAGTAGTTCTTCCAGTCTATGTTTGGATAGTTAAAGTCACGCAGGATCAGGGTAAAGGTTTGAATCTTGATAGATTCCAAGAAGGCCAGATAGGCAGATATGGGCATCTTAAGTCAGATTTGGGGGCCAGTAGCTATGTATGATTTGTATAGGGGTCTTGTCAATGGTTAAATGCACCTGGGGTGTCCCTGTGTGTCATACTGTTTGACCAGCCTGCAGGAGTGTATGTCTTTAATTTATATTGAAACTCCACCTTCTTTGGGTTTACTGCCCACAGTTTGGGGTCTGAATATATAGTAAGATGAGTAACCAGGTAAGGTTGGGGTGCTCTCCACAGCTTTGAACCAGGTTTCTGTGACTGCGTAGATGTCAAGCATTTTTACCAAGTTCTCTGCATTGCTGAAAGTTTTTTTTCTGATTTAGCCACTCTGACCAAGCCTTGTCTCTGGTACACATAATGTTTTTGGTAAGGGTGGCTAGCCAGAGGGAGTGTTTTACTTTTGCCCTTTTAAGATGTAGAAGATCAAACTAATTTAGGGTGTTTAAAAAAAAAGATATTAAACATTCTAACTGCATTACCTAATGGGAGAGTTTTAGTTAGTCTTTGTTAAATTTTGTGAGATCCCCGGTTGGTTTAAGTTGGTGAGTACTGGGGTGATGAATGGTAAGTCAGTGTATGCATACAGGGAGATGGTCGCTTAGGGAGTTAGGATGGTTATTACTGGGGTCTGAGACCAAAATCCAGTCAAGAATTGTACCCTTATTGCTTTTGTTGTATATAGTAAGTGTTGTGATTAGTTGAGTCAGACCAAATAGATTCATGCAGGATGAGGTACTGTCAAAGGTTACATTTTGCCAGTCACTATTGATATTACCCAGAATTATTTTTTCATAAGTACTAGTACTAGATGCCCCAGAGAGAAATTCTTTGAGTTTGAGTATTTTGTTTCCAGGTGGGATATAAATTACAGTAATATGGAGTTAGCACGAGTGAAGTGAGGATGAATAGAGTGAGTTCCACCTGCTGAGAATGTTTGGACATCCCAAAAGAATCAATCAGTGGATTATACTCATAGCAGGACAGACTCAAACCCAAATATTGTACACAGCTATAATTTATTTTATTTAATTATTTATTTATTTTATTTTACATTTGTTAACCGGGCTAGTCTAACTACCGGCAATTATAGAACTTAAAAATTAAAAATTAACAGAAAGGATTATAATAAAAGTACAACAAGAAATACTACCTAGAAATAAAAAGTATGCTGTACAACAAGTAATAATAATATAGAGTAGGAATTTACTCTAATAAATTCAATACTTATACTAGATAGAGTTTATCAGCATATTAATTTAGGAGCATCAGTTAGTCTATCTTACAAGGAATTAGCATGTAACAATCCATTACGAGTGTTAGTAATTTAAGTAATTAGCATGTAACAATCCATTACGAGTGTTAGTAATTTAAGTAATTAGCATGTAACAATCCATTACGAGTGTTAGTAATTTAAGTAATTAGCATGTAACAATCCATTACAGTGTTAGTAATTTAAGTAATTAGCATGTAACAATCCATTACGAGTGTTAGTAATTAAAGTAATTAGCATGTAACAATCCATTACGAGTGTTAGTAATTTAAGTAATTAGCATGTAACAATCCATTACAGTGTTAGTAATTTAAGTAATTAGCATGTAACAATCCATTACAGTGTTAGTAATTTAAGTAATTAGCATGTAACAATCCATTATGAGTGTTAGTAATTTAAGTAATTAGCATGTAACAATCCATTACGAGTGTTAGTAATTTAAGTAATTAGCATGTAACAATCCATTACGAGTGTTAGTAATTAAAGTAATTAGCATGTAACAATCCATTACGAGTGTTAGTAATTTAAGTAAGAATAGGAGGAATAAGAAGTAAAAGGAGCTATAATTAGTAAAAAGCAAATGATTAGTCAGGGTTGCTGCAGGGGCATAGCCAGTGTGTTTGGAGGTGTTTTTTGAGGTTATGTTTAAAGAGAGGCAAGGAAGAAAGTAATGTTAATTCATTGGGCAGTAGGTTCCACTGTGTTACAAAAAAGAGAGTCTCCAGCCAGGTTGTTAGACTTGCATATGCAAGCAAGCAGTTTCTTAGAAGAGCACAGGGAATTCAGATTTTTGTAAGGGAGGATGCGATTGGAAAGTATAGGAGTGCTGTTGGGTTGGTAGAAGATCTTGTGGGCAATGGTGAGTTGAGATACTATCAGTTGGTTTTGAAGTTCAAGCCAGCCTAGTTGCCTTAGATTCAGACAGTGGTGGGTTCTAAAGGGATTGCCAGTGGCAAATCTGGCGATGTTATTATAGGAATTTGTTAGTTTGGTAAGATTATTTTTCTTTAGGTTAGTATATATGGATGAGGCGTACAGAAGCATTGAGATTAAGTGGGAGTGAGCAATTGTGGTTCTAGCTATAGGAGTTAGGAAAGGTTTGATCCTATATAAGGAGCCTATTTTTCTGTTGACAGTTTTGA
The DNA here is from genome assembly GCF_019279795.1 of Protopterus annectens. Classification (NCBI taxonomy): domain Eukaryota; kingdom Metazoa; phylum Chordata; order Ceratodontiformes; family Protopteridae; genus Protopterus; species Protopterus annectens. The sequence goes on from NC_056744.1 coordinate 1,425,102,775, forward strand.
TAGTGTTATTTATATGGCTGTCAAAAGTAAGGTTATTGTCAATAGTTATTCCTAACAGTTTAGTGGTTGTGTCAGGAAGTATAATAGTGCCATTATTGGAAAAAACTGAGAAATCTATTGGCGAGGATTTGTTGGTGGGTGTAAAGAGAAGGAGCTTGGTTTTTTTAGCATTGAGAAGGAGGCATCTATTTGTAAACCATGTTTCTACTATGTTAAATACATTCTGGGTTAGAGAATGTAGTTCTTAAGGGGAGTTTGCTGAGCATACTCCTATAAAAGCCTGTGGCTTTTGTGGATGTAAGGTCCAAAGAATATTAGATTAAAAGGGTATAGGGCTTAACAGCGTAGTATAATATTCCTAGCTAGAGTTTGTTCCTTTGAGTTGAGGATGTTGAACTTTCCCTGTGCGTGTAATGGGGACAACAGATGGTGGCGGAGTAGCTTAACAATGAAATTGCAGCTATTAAAGGGTGTGGTGCTTAACAGAATGATATAAAATTGTTGGCCAGAGTTTTTTCTTTGAGTTAAGAATGTTTGAATTTTCCCTCTGAGTGTGATGGGTAAGGCAGAGAGGGTGGGGGAAAAAGCTGATGGATCAAATGGCAACTATTAAAACTATGTTTAGCCAATACAGACTATTATTCCTATGTTACTTTGGGGTAAATGCTAAGTTATACATTTATACAGAACTGTTGAACAGGCTTTTATAGGATATTAGGTAGGGTAATGCTGACTATGCCCTCAGTACTTGTGCACACCATTTACGTTTAAGAAGATGCACGTATATAATGTGTATATGGTAATAGTGCCTAGGTATCTATTTTAGCAATAACATACTCGCCCAGATAGCGTAAACTGTCCTTGCCTAATTTGTGTCAGGAAATCCCCATGGTCTTGCAATGGGTATGCAGGTGTGTGCTGAGTTCAGATATGCAGTTATGTAGGTTTGAACCAGTAAAACCAGGGATGCATTCAGAAACAGAGGTGGTGTCAGAGAAGGTCTTCTCTGGTGTGCGCACTGTACTGAGGACAAGTTATATAGAGCGATACCAAACATTGCACCATCTTTTTCAATTATTTTGTTACTTTTGCTGATGCTGACCATCTTTTTCAATTATTTTGTTACTTTTGCTGACCATCTTTTTCAATTATTTTGTTACTTTTGCTGACCATCTTTTTCAATTATTTTGTTACTTTTGCTGATCATCTTTTTCAATTATTTTGCTACTTTTCCTGACCATCTTTTTTCAATTATTTTGTTACTTTTGCTGACCATCTTTTTCAATTATTTTGTTACTTTTGCTGACCACCTTTGTCAATTATTTTGTTACTTTTGCTGACCATCTTTTTCAATTATTTTGTTACTTTTGCTGACAATCTTATATCTACTCATATATTCATTGTACCTTCAACCCAGCCAAACTCAGCTCTTCCTTCTTAATGTTTAGCCTATCCAGTGCTGCCTTGTGTCCTGAAATCCAGTTCATAGTCTAAAGGAAAAGAGATTAAGTCCACTGCTAATCCCATTTTGCTATAGCAGTCTGTGATTGCGTATAACAATGCAGAAAAAATGGAAGACACATCCCTTCAAGGATGCGTAAAATACTTTTTCTTGTCCTATATAGCACAAGCTGAGGACCATTCTTACAGATTCTTAACGGGTCTTTCAAATCATTCTAAGCACAAGCAGAACTTACCTTGTTGTGGATACATCCATGTTATTGTGCTAATAGTTGTAGTTAGGGCAGTGCAGGAGTCATGCCTAGAAATTTTTGATTAATAATTAATGAAATGATATATTTTAGGCACATAGAAGGTTCCTAGGTCCATAGCATTATAGTAGATATTAGGGGGGTATCTGTGAACGCCACATAGGAGTCTAGTCAATTAAGTTAATAGCCTACCTTTGATTTTGCTATGCTTCAGTTGTGCTTACCATCTTTTCATGGAGGAGGTGCACAGGTTGTCACAGGTTGAATTTATGAAACCCCATCCATTCATAGAGACTGACCTTGGAAGTGTCTAGAGTATGGCTTTGCTTGACATGTAAGAGAAGCTTGGTCCGGTAGTGGACAATGTATTATATTAAGAATCAATCCCAACATTTGTTTACCAGCAGAGTTTAAGGTCTTTGGAGCAGGGATTTGAAGACTGGTTATAAAAAGGTGAAGAATTTACACACTCATACTTTATACTCATACACTTATACAACCACTGCATCTATATATTTAGCATGTTACAATTATCCTTATTATCCAGTTATTTAATATATTCATTTTTTAGTCTGAAACTTGGCTACTTCCATGTCTCCTTTAACATCTTGGCATAGTTACTCTACATTTCTGTTATCTTGATGGTTAAATCAAAGTGATATACTTGTAGAGATACTGTAGATATGGATATAGTTTTACTTTATAGTCCTCTCCAATGATATGTGTCTTTCTCTTATTCCTTTTCTGTTACCTTCATTCGTGTGCACTTCTTATAATTCTAACATCTGTTTTAAAAATAATCAAATTCTACTTCTGCTGTCCCTGTTACTGATTGTGTTTACTGGAGTGTTTCTTCCTGGGCCTCCACTAAAAAATGGCTTCATGCCCAGTTGGATTTTCCCAGTCAACAAATGTAAAAATGCACAGTAATAAATAAGAATGCAAAATGGGGTAAGGTCTTTCATGGCACAAAAGGCCACTAATTGTCTGAGCAGCTGAGACTTAAGTCCCGTGATTTTCTTGGTTAAGAATCCATAGCGGCTGTTAAACTGGGTGCAGGCTTAAAGATATACATGATAGATGGGATATCATACTGAGTGAATGGGCTGAAAAGGAATTTGTAAAAGAGACACTGGCATTTTCTTTTACCTAGATGAAATGCTTTTGGGGGTTACCTGGGCTAAGTTGAATAATTTGTGAATTATGGTGGAGACAAGTTGGTTAAATTATACTGTGCTCTTAAAGCATGCACCTGGGTCTGTCATAACTGCATCAGTTTGCAGGATTTCCTTGATGTGGTATGTGCCAAAGAATTTCAGTTTTCTAAACAGAACTACAATGCATTTCTAATCATTTTAGATCACAGTCCATATACTAAAAGTTGATATAGTCACATTTCTGTTGCACTATCTCAATGTCCATACGAGAGTTGATGATTGTACACTGATTATAATCATCAGCAAATGTCGTTAGCCATAGGCCTTTAATGGGGAGGGGCAGTATATCAAAAACAAGATGCTCAAAATGAGAAAATGAGAGGAACCATGACTGAACATGGACAGCACTAGTGACATTTTTACATTAAACAGCAAAATACCATATAAGTTCTTCCTGATAACCAGTTCAGTATTCAGCTGACAAAAAAAAGTTTATGCTGTGTTGTGATGTGTTATCAATAATGCCAGTGCAGGGAATCATATCAATGGTTTTAGCCAAACTGAGATAAGAGATATACAGTTAAGGTCATAGTCCATCTTTGGTGACATTTTTTCAAGTAGTTAACCCGGTTTAATAGAGAGGATCTGCATTTGACAAAGCAAGATTGTCCACTCATTTAAAGGAAAGGTTTGTATAGTCAGTGCTACGCTAATGATATGCAGTTATGCATCTCCGTTCCTTAAGAGCATGTTGTTCTTAATCTCCCTTGCAGATGAACTGGTCTACATCCACCACAAGATATATAGTAACTGGATGAAATGCAGTACATCACAGATAGCAGCTTTGTCAGTGCATGTATGCTAAGGGGCTCTACTTGTAGGCACTTGAACCATTGTACTATTTACAGGGGTGACAGGCTTGAACCTGCTTCCAAGGATAAAGATTTTGGAGTTACCCTTGATGACAATCTTAGAAAGAGGGAGCTAGTGTCTGCTGTTAACAAGTTTTCTTGCTACTTTCTAGGGAATGTAACCTGGTAAAAACACCTTTGTCCATTGTTAGACCTGGCTATGGTCATTCAGTACTTATTTACCTCACAACACCCCCATTTTCCTAGGGCTCACTGACATGGCTATGGTCATTCAAGACTTGGTTGTCTGTCACCTTATAACACCCCCCATTTACATAGGGCTCACTGACACTGAATCTGAGTAGCTTTGCTAATTCAGACCTACTGTATTCTGTTACTGGTGGGAACCTCCTATTAACATCATATAATGGTATTGGGAAGTTCACACGAGCTACCTATCTGCTCTTGTGTAATTTACCAAGTTCTTGAGTAAATGTATTTGTCCCTAAATGCTATGGAATCTATAAGTTAAGAGCTGTTGACTTCATACCATTTGACCTATTACTTATATTATACATCTTTGGACTTGCTATTGGTTCTAAGAATATAGCATAAATTGTTTAGAGTTTAGTATTTTTTTGCATCAAGTACTAAACCTTTGGAATGTATTGCTGCAGTGACTTTGAGAGACCATTGAATTTACATTGATTCTGGCTTGTATATTAACTATTATTCACTTATTAACTATTCATTGTTTATTTATCAGTTTTGCCTGCCAGTGAGATTTGTAAACAGTCAGTAGTCCAACCAGTTGCCTGTTATTTATTTATTTATTTATTTATGTATTTATTTATTTAAAATTTTTTATAGGGAGAGTCTAAATGGATGACAATCCTATTTTCAGCAGAAGCCTGGGGAGAAAAGCTCCACAGAGATTAATGCGGGAAATGCAATTTACAAAGCTCCACTGAGATTTGTACAGTAAACAACATTCACAAATTAATAGAGTAGAGTACATATACAGAAAGGTAGATAAAGCAATGAGCATAAAATAAATATACATTGTGTAACCAAAGATAACATGGTTGTTGGACAATTATACAGCTGTAAGGTTACATTCAACAATGGTTAATACAGTAATCACACATATATGAAAAGAACCTAGGTAGTAGCTAATGGAAGATTTTTTAGGAGATACAAGTGCAGTACTGATCTTGTAAGGGAGGCTACCCAGCGTTGGAACAATTACATAACCAAGAACTGTAAAAATGACTTATATTTCTTAACATGATTAGTCCCACTAAGCCTGTGGACTATTTTCAGGGAGACTCAAGTGTCTTTTATACGGATAGGAGGAAATTCAGTCACAATTCCCAAGAAATGTGTGTTATTGAGAGCTTGGGAGAATTAACAAAAGATATAAGCACTGCTGTCTTAAGAAGAGGAGGAGGAACAGATTCAAATGTATTAATGTTGAGAGACCTTCTGTAGAGCATGTCGCATAAAAAGCTAGCAGTAAAAGGAGTTAAAGAATAAATCCATGTAAGAGGAGATGTATGGTGGTGGAATATAACATTAAGGAAGCTTTGGCTATTACATTTAACATATACTAGAGTGACAGAGAGAGAGAAAGAGAGAGAGAGATGAAGAGTTTTTGGGAAAAGGTAGGAGACACAGTAGTTACAAAATAATTGAAAACAGTACAGTGTGATGATTTGTTATTGGTATATTCTAGAAAAGAGGTAAATAAAGAAGGTGAGGTTGATGTAATATTAAGGATGTTCATAAGGAATATTTGTCATTGAAGATGTTCAGAAGAGTATATAATGTAATAGGTAGTCATGGATACTACTTGACAGATAAATCTTTGTACTTAGGGGAAAACGATGATTAAAATGATCTCATATGAAAACTGAGTGATACATGCCATTTTTTTCTCTGTATATACAATTTTATTTGAAGCTATTTGGCTGCCTGAACTAAAATTAATTTACTATTTATGAATGATGTTTTATAATAAAGTTCTCCCTACTTTTTTATAAGAGCTATGGAATCCTTAATAGCTACCTAAACTGTCACCAACTCTGGCAGATGGTATCTGAGTTTAATACCATATCTGAAGGATGGTACACTAAAGTGTGGAATAACACCAACCATGTTGTCTTGCAGTGTTAGTAGTGGGATATAATCCACAGCTTTCTGATCTTATGGCATCAAAACTGCGGTTACAGTCTGATTTTGCTGCATTTTTATTGTAATCTGTTTAGTAATAAGCATACAAATAAACTCAAATTTTAATTTTAATGTTGTTTCTTAAAATATTTGATTTGAAAGGTTTTGAATAAAATACTGTTATGAGCACTGAGAACTAAATGTATAATTGCTGCAGAAAGGGCAGTGCCAGAAGTCCTTCTCTACAATTAAATGATGCTGTTACAGAGTACACACTCTTCTTCACATGTAAAATGGTATGTGCTAACTAAAAAACACATTCGACAGCAGCATCACCACCACAAAAAATTCCATGGGGCTGTGCAGCTTAATGAAACCTTCCTCCTTATGACAGATTTCACTACCCTCACCTAAATGAATGTGTGGAAAGGGCTGATTCATTGAAACCAGCAATGACATTGCCCTTTTGCTCAGATCACTATAACGTGGACTATTTTTCTTTCCTCTGAGATGCAATGAACTCAGAGTTGATTATATTTGATAGTGGGGGTGGGGATACACAATCCATCCAGCCATATGGGTGGCTTGCTCACCAAAGGAAAAAAATATGCATAATAGTGACTGGCCAGAACTGCAAGCTTACTTTGCAGATCTGCAGAACTGTAATATTATTAAATAGCCATGGGGGGGTCTTAGAAGTGACTTTTTCAAAACTCCTAAATCCTAATCATCTGGAATAGACTCCTTTCTAGGCAGTAGACCAGTACTAAAGGGCCAGCATTACTCTGACTGTATGCATGGGGTAGCTACATGCATGGATACTTTTTTTTCTGCCCACATGCTAGAGAAAAACAGAAACTTTGCTTTAGAGGGAAAAAAAGCAAGTTACACTTTTCTGACAAAATTGACAACATTTTCATCAGTTTGTTTTTATGGCTTTACACATCTCTGCTTACTAAAGTGAATAGCAGGAGTAATTTTTGGAAGCATTCTTATTAAGTAGCTAAAAGTCTAAACTGTGTCATATTTTTGTCACTTCAGTGCATGCATTTTTTCTTTCAGCTTCATGATTTTACTTTCCAGTTTTAATTAAAAGTTTTCTGTTGGATTTCAGCAGATGTATTCAGTAATGAATTTATATTTGTGATATCATTAAATGTCAACAAAACCTAACATGTTAAGACTGGTAAGACATGACTAACAGACTCAATACCCAAAACAAATATTATTTCGTACTGTAGTATAAACTGGAACTTTAGAAAAAATATTTAATTATTATTATAATCATAACACTCACACACGCACACACACACACACACACACACACACATATAGTATAGATATAGATTTATAGATACAGATATGTAAATAAGTCTGAGTGCGTTTGAGTGTGTGTGTGTGTGTGTGTGTGTGTGTGTGTGTGTGTGTGTGTGTGTGTGTGTGTGTGTGTGTGCGAGCAAGCGCACACATGCACATGCTTGGGACATGAGAGCTTGTAGTAGAATGTGACATTTTAGGTGTTTATAAACTGAAAAAATGCATAAAATAATTATTTTCATTTTTCTAGCAACCAAATATATACCGTTTGAACAAAACATGATAATATAGCACTGTAAGAACAAAAGATGTATAGTGAGAACATATGAAAACATGATTAGTATTTCAGCTCTTTGTCTCTCACTCTCTCACTTTATTTGTTTTCTACACATAGACCACACTCACACAAACACACACACACCATGTTACTTTTTTTGAATATCTGCCAAGGGAAACACAGTCTGTGTACTATAAAGCTGATGGGGGTCAAGGTGAGTGTTTCATAAAGCTGCACATCATCTCTGCATTGTTCACAAGTTCATGAATGGTTTTATTACAGGACGATCAATTGAACCTGAAATTATAATAAATATGAAAAACAGAAGGGTGCCTCATACAAAAGAAGAAGAAAAATAAACTTTAATAGTAGAATCTTCAGCTGCTTTTAGTTTTCTTTAATATATTTTTCATGTATTGCTGAATGAATACTTTTGTTCATTCACTTTTTATTTAGAGAATGCTCCTCAGAAGCAGCTTGCTACAATATTTTCTTCATGCTTATGGGTATATGTAGGAGTAGCCCAAGCCCTGATAGTAAACAACAGTAATAGGAATTGTGAGTGTGTGTGTGTGTGTGTGTGTGTGTGTGTGTGTGTGTGTGTGTGTGTGTGTGTGTGTGTGTGTGTGTGTGTGTGTGTGTGTGTGTGTGTGAGTGAGTAGAATGCTCTGCAGTCCTGAGTTCCACTTCCACACAGGACTGTCTCTGGTCTGGGTAGGCAGGACAGACACTTTGTCTGGAGGGTCACTAGGCTCTCATGATGTAACTGATGGATAGATCACTGCTGAGATAAAAAACAAATGAAATAAAAGGCATTGATTGGCAGTGTCTGGATAACTGGTATGCAATGAGTTTTGCTATGAATTGTTCTGTAATGGAATGGGGCAGTAGGTAAGGTATTTAGGTGTGTGATGCTTTGTGAGTGTGTACATTTCTTTGTGTGCTTGTGCCCACGTGTTGCAGAACACAGTAGCGTATGGGATGAGTATGCTGTACAATAGCCAAATAGTTTTGGTGTAATCCGTGGCTGCAGACTGTGTGGTACGTACTGAGCTTTTCTGAGTGGATCTTAGGGTTACAGGTTTTAATGATGCTGTTGGATCTCTTACCATTCAGACTGCAGGAATGTTGGGCATGATGGCTGTGTGATGAGTATAATGTGAATATTAATGGAGGGTGTGGTGGGAATTCAGACCACGCAAATATGAAAACTGGAATTCTGGTATAGGAAATCAAGATGGAGTATTGAGGAAGCAGTTTGTGTGCATGTGTGCATGTGTGTGTGTGTGTGTGTGTGTGTGTGTGTGTGTGTGTGTGTGTGTGTGTGTGTATGTGTGTGTGTGTGTGCATGTGTGTGTGTGTTTCGTTTGCCCTTATCTGATAGATCATGAAATTAAATTTTATTGGGTTAAATTTCACACCCAAAGCGAGATGATACAAATATTTCAGTTGGGCAATTAGTGGTCTCACCAACCTTTTTATTTCTGGTGACAAAACATTCACTACATCACAAAGGAATAATGATCATGACACAGATAATTAAAAGGGCTGTACAGTCTGGCAGGCACATTTTACAGTGAAGCGTTAGTCATTAACAGACAGAGGGATACTGAAGTGAACCTCATTTTCACTTTGTCACAAATGAAGTTACTTGAAGACAACTGTGCATTGCTCTTCATTAAATGGGAATACTGCACATGAAAATAATTTCAGACATCTGCTTACTAACAGTAACTGAAAAATTATTGAGACGAGTATTTAACTGGGCTGCGATTGTCATCTGCAGCCATCAAAACTGAAAAAATGCTGACTTTTCTTTACTGCTTGCTTGGCTTATTGCTCGCCATGTCATAACATTCATTGCAAATGAAAACACATAAAAATTACAGATTGTACATAAGATATGAGCTCTGCTTTAAAGATAACCTCCCAATGAGCACATAAAGCTGATTCTTCTTTATATATGGCAAGCACTGAATGAAGAAACATGAGAAACTGCCCAGTATATATCAGCGTGTAATAACAGCTGTGCAGAATTAAGTAACTGCTTAGAAATATGGAGACAGAATTTTTATCTCTATCATAATCTTTATTATATTGAAGTGCTTATTGACTAAGGCATGATCATAAACATGAACAAGGAAAACAAACAAGAACTAAAAATCAATAAATTATTAGCATTTCCTTCCAGACAATTAAAATAATTCAGTCAAACTAATTAATTAAAATTATACAAAGTTATAAAAATGACACAGTGCCAGCCAGTTCAAACCCATAAAACAGAAGTATTATCAGGTAGAACAAATCCCACAGCACAGAATTAATGTCACTGAAATGAGTTAAAATCCCAACAGTGGACTTTTGTACTGAATATATGTAGGCAATGTTACCACACAAAACCTTGAGGTAAAGTGCACTGTACAAATCATGATGAGAATGTGATGCCCATGCACTGCCCCAGCAATCAAGGAGCCTCAATCCTCACCACTAACACCAGTGAGGGGCATCCACATTGGGAAGGATAACAAATGCACACACAGTAAAATACAATTTGCCTTAAGAGCACACAGAGATCACAGTCAGTCTGGAGCTGATTTCTCCCTTTCTCTCCAGATCCCCAAATAAGACTCCCCACAGGCACAGCTATAGGGTCCAGATCTCAGCCTAGTGGGCAAGATAAAACCTCCAGCACCCTCTCTCTCCAACCAGTGCTTCGTGTCCCTGGCCAAGTAGCTGACACACACACATTTTGAGATAAGAGCAGTGGCAGCTGGTGACTTCAAATCAAAGGGGGGCTGCAGGAGACAGGTGAATGGGTGGGGTCAATGGGAAGAGATGTGGCCAACTGGTAAGGAGAAGAGCTATGCTCAAAACCACAAAAACTGTAACTTTAATTAAATATGCTGCCCTGGGTGCCAAACCGTCATTATGAGAGTCCAATCAAGACAAAATTAAGTGTAGAAGAAAAAAAATATTTCAGTGTATTGGCTGCATGACAGCTTACTTAATATCTAGAAGGAAACAAAAAGGTTGTGAGGCATGAAAAAATAAATTACTTTTTAAATGCATTACTGGAATGCCAGTCAAAATCGAGTATAAGAAAAACAAGCAGCACTCAACTCAAACCACATCTCCTTGCACTGCAGTTCTAATTATAATTTATATTCAGCTTTATTAAAGTACCAAGTAACATGCTGAAAGTAGCAATTTCTGTGATACCCCCACTTGTAAAAATGTTTCTTATCCAGAAAAGACCTGCTGCCTATCAACTATCTACTTGTTTCATGGGGAAAACATGATCAAAGTAAAAAATGAAAAGCAAACAAGAAACAAGCTCGAAATGCATTTGTTAAAGGATTACTGTACAGGTAATGGACCATACATGATAGATTGGCATTCTGTTTGGTTTACAAGTAAAGCCTGCAAAGATGACTGCAGGTCTCCAACAAATGTAATGAGCTTCTTAAAATAATGTAATCCTGTCCTTTATTACAAATACTGTCATATGCATTTCAATACCCAAGGCTTATACATTATCTAGTTATGTAAGTATTCTCTGCATGGCAACAACAGAAAGGCTTTCAGTGTTGGCAATTCTTTAACAGTATTCTTATTAAAGCTTACTTGCATCTTACAATCTCAGACAAGCTTACTTGATGGTCATTAAAGCATTGCTACTTAAACACAGAGCAACAGGCACTTTCTGAGTAATAATAAGCATAAATCAACAGTATAAAAATATGACAGAAACCAGAACATTCTGCAAAATCAAGGACAGAATAAAAGTCACACTTGTGTCTATGTTGGATGGGGGGTTACTCTGCACATTTAAACTGCATGACTGCTCCTTGCCTTGCTTGGACACATCCAGAGTCACTACATGGGGGAGTGGGGTGCAACAAGTATGTAACAATTTGAAATGTCTCCGGCTGACTGTGATGGCCCTGACACATTTGTCATACCTCTCAACCTAAGAACAAGAAAAATGGACAGAGCCATGCATAGAAGTGGGACAAAGGCCCAAAAATAAAGACAATGTTTAAATATTGCTCTTATAAACTTAGAAAGATAATAGAATAGTAGGTCTTGCATTAGTATGACTTTTCTGAAAGGTATGAAATCTGAAACTCAAATGTCTGTCATTATTTTCTAACTTTAGTCTTTAATGATTTGCCACTATTTTGCCAGAAAAACACAATTTTATGAAAAATGGACCAAAATGTGATGCAAAAATATAAAATAGCCACACAATACATCTGGGAACCTGTCAAAAAAGGGACATTTTTTTTAATATTAGTACTGCTAACTTGAGCAGCTGACAAAATAAAAGAATCGACATGCATTTCTGAAATAAAAGTAATCTATAATTACAGTTATTTCTTAATTGTAAGCCCTCCACGTTTTCTTCCAAAATTGCAATTTTGTGGCGAGATTATTAGGGGAAGAGCAACATTTTGAGCCAAAATCGGGGACAGCTGAGAGGTTTGGATATGCCTAATTCTATAAAGCAATTTATTTGCACGTACCTCTCAACCTGTCAATGTAGGAAATCTGGACAATGCCAAATATACTGGGGGAACATATAAACAGTACTATAAATTGTTGTATAAACCGAGACAATTAATAGAATAACAGGTCTTGCTTTAGCATGTATTTTTTTGAAGGTTATGAAGTCTGAAACTCAGTGTCTGTCATTATTTAGTGACTTAATTCCTAAATTATTTGCCAGAAAACCACACATTTTATGAGGAACAAACCAAAAATAAGCAAAAATCAATTCATTCTGTGAAAATCTGGACAGCTTAGAGGTATAGTTCAGCCGGGGCTGTCTTTGAGTTTGCCGCCCTTCCCCCTCACAAAATCTTGGTCGAATGGAGCCTCCCCCCTGCAGCCATTCCAATGAACCATTACTTGGCTATTTCACCCCATTTACCATAAACACTAATGTGCATACTGCTTTACTTCTACGATGATTTGGACTTCATTTGAAAGTTTTATTTTGCATTTTACAGCACAAACAATAAGACATCTGCTAAATAAAGCAATGCACTCTCACAATGAAAACAGACTTAGCATTAAAACTTATCTGCCCTTGAAACTCACATTCATTGAAACAGCATTAAACCTACATTCAAAGAAAATACATTTTGCCAGTGGCAGATAAAGATTAACTTTGGGCTGTTTTCAAATCATAGGCCCCTTGCACACGAAACATACACCTGGTTTTTGATACACCTTCCTGATTGTATTAAATTATATTCCTTGTACAATATAGTACAGTTGTTAGAGGGCGTTTTAAATTTGTTTTGAACATTTTTCCAGTAAACAATGAAACAAAATGCATGCACCATTAATGACAAAATTGCCCAATTCAGAAAATTTTTCAAGTAACACAATGAAACAAAATGCATGCACCAATAATGACAAAACTGCCCAATTCAGAACATTTCTATCATAAAAGTCTACTCAAACTTCTACAGTCCACCAGTATCAGTAAATATGCACAATCTCTGAAGAAGTAAAAGTCATCTAAATAATTCCACATTAAAGAAATATGTAACTAATGAAGAGGTTGCTGCTAGCAAACAACTTTATATTTCATTGTTTCATCTACAAATAACGTGCCTGTTGCCCTTGAGGAATAAATTGCCTAAGTTTCATTAAAAAAAGATAAGCTAGTAATATTGCAAGAGGGAATGGATGGCAAACTGATAACAGGTGCATAGTTATTAGGTATTTTCACCAAAAAGGACTGCAGTATCCACCCCCTTTATGATACAGTACAGTAGTGCATCTACCTACTGTGGGAGTAGAACCCACAGCCTTCTGCATCAAAAGTAAGTACACTACCTATTGTGCTAACAACACACACAAGCTCAGCATAAGCAGCACTAAACATTTGTTCCCCTGCAGCTCTCAACTTCTTGTAAAATCTACTTGACACTCATCTGCATCTCTGAACTTTGCAGCACAAGAATTCTGGAAAAATCCAAAATTTAGGGGGTGGGGCAAAAGACCAAAAAATAGAGACACATTTTAAACATTGCTTGTATAATGTTGAAAGGTTGTTAGAATAAAATGCAGTGTTACCACCATACATTTCATTGCCAAGTATTGAACCCAGGACCCTGTGCAAAACAGTCAGAACAACATACCACTATGCCAAACTATCTGTTTTATGAAAGAAAGGAAGACTGAAACTTAAATGAATACCATTTAGTGAATTCATTTCTCACCATTGTTGTCAACATCTTAGCACAAAACACCAGAACAAAGCCAATAATGGGGGAATACAGCCCCCAAACATATTCAGTGAGTTCAGTTATCATCATAGCTCTCAACCTTGGCACAAAAAACCTGGACGAAGCCAATAATGGGGGAATACGGTCCAAAAAATAGGGATAAATATCCATTGAGGACATCAGAGCAAACCTACACAAACACAGAGAGAACATGCAGACTCCACACAGAAGGCACCCCAGCCAAGAATCAAACCAGACAGCCTGTCAGGCAGCAATGCTACCACTGCACCACTGGCTGTGTTTTGTTTGTGTCTTTTGGCTTTTCCCGGTTAGGGGTCGCAACAGCAGAACTCCGGTCCGCTAATAATTGGCAGTTGATTTTTACGTGCTGAGTTACCAGCCCTGATGCACAACCTTCAACGAAGGTACGCCCAGTCATGCATGTCTCCACGCAGAAGACGCTCTAGCTGAGAATCGAACCAGACAGTGTCTTACTGGGAGGCAACAACGCTACCGCAGCACCACCACCACCACGGCTGTGCTAAGTAACAAAAATACAGAAAACACAGATTTTATGAGAAACAGAACAGAACAAATATGAGGCAAAAATCTGCAAATGTTTTACAAATGGTGGTGGGTAGGGAATTCAGGCTCTTGTCACTTGGGCCCAAGGTACAGGATTCAAGCCTTATTCTCTACCCACCATCAACTGGGACATTTTATCCACACACACACACTCCTTCATGGCAGCTATGTCCTCTGTAGCGATTCTGTCCTCCATGGCAGCTACGTCCTCAGCACACAGATCCTTCATGGCAGCTAAGTCCTCCATAGTGATTCTGTCCTCTGCAGCAACCTGGTCACCTTTCTGTCCTCCATAATAGCCCACGCAGGCTGTTCTTGGTCCCCCCTGCAAGTAGGCTGGTGCCTGCGGGCGATGCAGTCCAGTGTTCTTCCAGTCTGTGCAGTTGTCACCGCACAGACTTCTGGGCTGGTAGGACAGAGTTCCCTGTATTTCCTATCTGGACTGCCTAACAGTGCAGTCTGGAGTTCAGGAATGAAGCACGCATGCGTGCGTGGAAGTCTGGACTGCTTAACACATTAGTTAGGAACTAAGCATGCATGCATGGAGTTCCGGGAATACTCTTGACATTTTTTTTATTTTATTTTATTTTTTTTTTAATTTTATTTTTGATTTTCTACAGTGGGGGGGAATTTATTTTATTCTTTTTACAGGTGGGGGGCTGCAGTCCTGCAGTCCTATAGTATGATCCACCCTTGGATAAGAGTTATATACAACCACACAGACACTCCTGGGGAAGGCTGGCACAGGTTCTCCAACTGTGCCCTTTTACCCAGACTATAAGGTAGAAATCACTGCCACCACCCACTAATATTTATCAGCTACTAAAAAGGCCCTTATCAAAGGGTGTACAATTCTACTGTGCAATATTATTATCCAAATGGTAAGTGCAACTGAACAGTCAAGGCTTATTTGGAGTGACTTGGACAGTATCACTATATACATGCAATGTACTCTAGAGTTTAAATTATCTCTACATAAAACAGCCACAGTTGAAAGGTTTAAAAATATTTAATAATAAATAATAAAAACACAAGACAATGCTTCTTACTGCACAGTGCTAGTCAAGAGTTCAGACACAGGAAAATGCATAACATAATACAGTAGAATATTTCTGACATCACTACAGAACAACTGTCAAATCTTCCTATTTCCTAGCTATTTCTAAAAGAGACACTGAAGTCTAAGATCCCACTTACATACAGAATGCAGGCAGATACTGGTGAGTTGGATATTCTCAAGACAAAATGTAAAATGCTTTCTGATGCTCTCTCTTTAAATTGATAACACAGTGCTGCTTCACATTACATCACTCTTAATAATTTTCTGTTTACCCAGGCTAACAGAAACTCAGACGTTAATAGCCTTTTTGATCTTGCAGCTGGTCATGAAGCCAGAGCAATAAAAGAAATTATACATGTACATTCTAGCCATTAACTCTTGCCTCAAAACAATAGGAAGAATTTCTTCATTTAGACATCTCAGCTCTGAGTTTTGACATCAAACAATTATACAATGCTTGACTTATCAGCCTTCCTACAACAGAGTGCACTGTTGTTACA
Organism: Protopterus annectens; assembly: GCF_019279795.1. Lineage (NCBI taxonomy): Eukaryota > Metazoa > Chordata > Ceratodontiformes > Protopteridae > Protopterus > Protopterus annectens. The sequence continues at coordinate 1,425,118,648 of NC_056744.1, forward strand.
TTTTTGCAGTACCACATTTAACAGCATTTTCTTCCATTTAAGAGAACAAGGCTGTGGCATATATTAATATTTACAAATGACAGAATTATATACAAAATTCTATCTGGCTAGGCTGGCAGCCTTCACCTATCTTCACAGAAAAGAAATAAGTCTATATACATCATTGCTGACAAGTCAAACATGGTATTAAGTACTGAATCTCTGAACCATTTCATACATGGTAATACATGGTACTATGACAGATAACCTACCAACTGCTGTCATCTAGTCATTATCTGATCACAAGTTGTTTAAGAGTGCTTTGTGATTCCTTTCCCCTCGATGCACACTCCATCTTATTCTGTAAAAAAACTAAGAGATCTCCAGGCCCCTGCCGCTAAATATTTAATTTCCCAATCACCTGCTTACACTTATCAAGGCTACCAGAACTTGTCAGATATTTGGGATGCGTGGCTAGTATTAAAAAGGCTCTTGTGGTCATTAACCTAATATACACCTATGAACATATAAGATGGCTGAATAATGCAATGCATAAACATAATCCTCCATTTTGGCAAGACTTAACTTCAGACAATTACCATTCATCCACTCGGAGATATCACTCAAGCAGTTTAGTATGACTAGACACATACTGCTCAGGAGATAGGCAAACAGCTAAGTAGCATAGCAATTATTTTTGATACCTTCACCTTAAATGACCTGTTTTAATGGTTGGATATACACCACAAATACTAAAGGAGACAAAGTTGAATCCTGAAGCATCTACATATCAGTGGCACTTCCTAGATGTGCTCAGACCAGAAACAATTGCCACATGTCCTGACATGTAAGAGACAAGACACTTTAAGACTGTGGAAGATAGACCAGATTATATTATCCATGGTGTCAGATAAAACTGAGAGGTCTTTGACGATCAGGATAATTGGTGATTCTTAACTATGTAGAGGCCATAAACAGCACTACATAGGACAGTCTCAATGACACATTTAGATTTAAACAATTTACTAATAAGGATGTAAAATGTCATGGGATGTGAGATGTAAATACAGCAGTACATGAACCACCTTCTCAGTAACCTTAATAATAAAAGGTAAGTTAGAGCTAGGACAGACATTTTCAATGATCTGTGGATTCACACAGCTTGCATCTTGAGGACAGGGTAATTATTACCTCTTTAGTAGCAGATGGAAATATCATCATTCTTTTAAATGACTGCACAGTCTAGTAGAAAACTTCAGTTAGAGATTTTAAACATAATTTAACTAGTCAGGAAGGCTTCATCAAATTTAGCATTATTAAAGCTGGAACACATGGAAACTGTCATGTCAGTGCTGAGTTTTCACTGACTGCAAACTATCAAAAGGAATTTGTTCACATTCCTGGCAATGTGCCAGGCTACATTCCTGTCAGCACCAGACATTGTCTGGAAGACATGCAACTAAACCTGTTCATCCTCAGCCTCTCCACTAGATTAATGCCAGAAGAATGGTGAACTGCAGTAGTCATACCAGTCCACAAGGAGGGGGGATCTACTACTCTCCAGGAAACAATAGGCATATAAGCCTCACCAGCCTCATCTGTAAAGCAATGGAACCCATCATTATGGAAATTATAAAGAAGGACATAGGCAGTCTGCAAGCCCTGGACCCAAGACATTTTGAGTTTGTTAAAGGCAGATCCTTCCTCCTGATTTGGATAGGCTTCTTTGAACATGTCACTGATGCACTAGACACCAAAAAATCAATTTATACTGCCAAGCTGGACCTGCCAGAGCCTTTGATACCATACTACATTCTGGTATTATCGATAAGGTAATCAAACTAAATGTAAACTCCTAAATTACCTACTGGATATCAAACTGGCTGACTGACAGAACCCAATTTATTAGCGTGGGAGACACACTCTCTTTGAAAAGTGTACTTATAGCAGTGTTCTCCCAGGGATTGATACTAGCACCATTTCTTTTTGGTACTTCCTTCTCTGATGTCAACACTGACATCAAGGGCCTGTGACTGACCAAAATTGCAGATGACCAGATGACTACAAACCTGTAGCTGCCATTTACTCCTCATTTCACTTCCAGATTCTTTGGAGGGGTTACCAGACACCAGTAAGTAGTGTCTGGACCATGGCCTTAAATTAAATGCCAAGAAATACAGCATTTTGTCCTTAGGCAAAATTGGGGACCAATAAACCTATGTAAATAGGTATCACTGCTTTGATATTCAACCCAACCATTAGGGACCTTGGCACTTGGTACAAAAAAAGCAAGCGATCTTTTGATTACCATGTATCCACTAATGTTAGGAAATCCTTTTACCTTGCCAGACTAATCTCTAGGGGGTGTTTCTTCCAGATCTGAGGAAGTTATCATCCCTCCCTACTCCTTGATCATCAGTAACATAGTAGAGTATAATGGTTCCTTTGGTAGGTACCTGTATAAGCATATGACCCAGCTTGACAGACTACAGTGTTTCCTCACTAAGATAATCAAAGGCATGTCTGCCTTGAGCTACCCAGACCACCTGAAAGCAGTCTCTCTCTCTTCAGTTTCTTATAGACTCTTGAGAATTGACATCATTCAATGATTGAATGTAATATGCCCTTTCACATGTATCTGTCCAGACACATGCAACAGCTGGAACACTCCCATGAGGTACCTGACTAAAAGAATACAAGACCTAAACAGCATGTCCTACATGGACTGAATTAAAGCCCTGTAACTATACTAGGTATCCTACAGACTACTAAGAGGTGAACTTTGTTTTGCATAAAAGGTATCCTCTGACCCATTACTGATGGATGGACTGCACATCAGCAAGTCAAATGGCATCATAAATACTTCTTCTAAAGATAAACCTCCTCTGGTAAATCAACAGAATTGTTTGGAGGAACAGTTATATTTCACAGAGGATACCACTGCTATGGAACCAACTCTCCAGCCACATAAAACAAAGTTCATCCCTGTTCATATTCAAGTGCAACTTAGATCTATGGATGGGAAACAGAAAATTTAGCCCAGGATGGTCCCATATATTACTAATGGACAGATGTAGCTCCTAAATGCTTCATCCCATGCATGGGTCAACTCCAATTATCTATGCTATAATCCTGGTTATTATTATTAGGGGTAATATATAATTATCAACCATGGGATGGAGAAGGCTAATGTATACCAAATTAGGTTATTTTGAGCACAAAAAGAGAAATTGGCTAGGCTTAAAATGGCCACCAAAGGCAGCTAGCCTAGTAGTTACAGATGAAACTATTAACCTATGGGTGGTGGCTATTGTCTATTTAACAGACACTCAAAGAATCTAGTGCTATGTGACCTCCTGCACATTAACAAAACCAATAACACCCTCAAAACTTGCCCAAAATATCTTAACTTCCACCAAAACATAAATTGGGTCTGTTGTCAAAATATATATTCCAAACAATCCCTCTGTGGCTTCTTCACCCTCTTTAAACATAAACTGGATGAATGGATGGGTAATCATTAATACAGTCCAACTCTGGCCCTTCAAACCCTCACTGAAAGTGGTAAAAACTAGGTTTAAATTAATTGTGTCAATGGATATCTATGATCGAGAGTATTGTGTCTATACTACTAATGGTCCTCTGGATCCACAGCCTAATAGTGATCTATAACATATAAAAGTCTATCCAACTCAGAACTCGTGTATCTAGGCATAAGGAAACAACTGGTTTCAAATTAACTCATTTATTCTCTTAACTGTGAGTTTATGTGACACCAGACTTAGTGTATATACATTGCAAGGGATGTAGTCACAAAATGAAGGTACATGGATGCTTGCCCATTCCTCACAAAAGCCACTGTAGAGGATGTTTAATGGATTTGATGGGATTTCCAGTAATTCTCTTCCTCAGTGAGTTTGACCTCATAAAAAATATACAGCAATTAGGTAATGTTGACCTTTTGTACTATAATCACATCACATTATGGAGTGATTGCATTGGGTCTTGGTAATTTTATCTGAACAAAAAGTTGTGTGGCTTCTTCTCATCTTGAGAACAAAAAAATTTGCAGCCAGCAAGACAGGGTAGACACAGTCTGCCAGCTACCTTAAAGAAGCTGGACAATTAAGTGAAGTAGAAATCTTTTTAGGCAATAATTTCTTCTTACAAGAGCTTTGTGAATAGTACACTATGTGATGAGTATCCAAATTATGCAGATAACATTATCTCTGGATTGCACCCTTCGCCTGTTTTTGCACATCTTTTGGAAATCCTGACCAAACCATTATTCTTGAGTCAAAACAGGTACAAGATGTACACACTATAGTATGACTTAAACCTTCACATTATAAACCCAATGTTTAGTAATTGATAACTAGAAGTTAGAGAGCAATTTAGGGATGAATTGTTAAAATGAGATTGAATGGCAGGTCTGATAGAAACTAGTTTGGATTGGATTAGAATGTTTTAATTTTAAACCTTCCAATTGGGAACCAAGTCTATGTTGACTGATAGCCTGATGCTGGGAAGCACTATTGCCTAGATTTTAAAATAAGAAGCTACAGAAGAGTTTGAGGAAGTATTTTATGATGATGAAACACTCATCATTATCGCTCTGTTATTGCCTGTAAGCTCTAGCCTGTTCATAGGTGTGTACTAGGCTAATGGCCCTGGACCCTTTACAAGCCTAGCCCATAGGAGTACCCTGGCATCATTCCACCTGACCTTAGTTCCCACTGCCTCTGTCGAGTAGAGCCACTGGAGTAATCCCTGGGGTGAATTTTCTATTTCTCATCCACTCATCAAGATTTCTTTTGAAGAGGGCCAGTGAGGTGTTCTGTTTGACATGTATGGGAAATCTATTCCATAGCATGGCCAGTCTCTGGGTTATGAACCTGTCCCTCCAACATATTCTGTTGATTGTGGTAATGAGGTTGAGGTCTCTGGAGCATGTGATGCAGAGGGACTGGGATTTCTTTAGATGTAGCATTTCTAACAGAGCTTGGTCAGACATGGCTTTGTAAGTCAAACAGAGATCACCTCTAAGTAGGCAATATGAGACAGAGAATAGTTGGAGTTTTTTGAGTCTTTCCATATAGGACAAGTGTTTAAGGCCTAGGATCCTCTTAGTGAGGTACTTTTGTGGCCTCTCCAGTTGTTGCAGGTGTCCAGTGAGGTACATGCCAAATGGGGTATTGTACTTGATGATTGGCCTAATGAGAGAAGAGTATCGGGAGACAATTACCTCTTTCTTCCTGGATGCAAAACCCTTAGTAATGAGATGTGCCACATAGAAGGACTTTCTGACCACAGTGGCAATGTGGTGGTCAAAAGAGAGGCTGCTGTCAAGCTGTGTTCCCAGATCTCTTATAATGCTTCTATGTTCAGTGGACTACCATCACTGTGGTAATTCATGGAACCTGGGTTTTTCCCAAAGGGGATGATGACACATTTGTTGGCATTGAGCTTAAAGCCATGGCTGTAACATCAGTCGTTGGTCTCAGTGAGGCCTTTCAGTAGGATGTCAACATCACTTGGGGAGTTAATAACAGCTCTCAACTTGCAATTGTCTGTGAACTTTGTCAGCCAAAGTTCCTTTGTGTTGGCCTGGACTTCAGAGAAGTAGATACCAAACAGGAGAGGACCTAGGACCGAACCCTGTGGGACTCCACTTGTGATTAGTCGGCAGTCTGACTTGGAGTCAGCTACTTTCCCACTGTGGGTTCTATCTGTGAGCCAGTTTGCAACCCAGCTAGTGATATAGGGGTTGATGCCTTGCTTAGTGAGTTTTTCTATGATTCTACAGTGGGGAATGGTACCAAAGGCAAGGTAGACTGTATGAACCACCTTGCCTTCATCCACAGCTCTGGTGATTGACTCAAAGAAGTCAACTAGGTTGAGCAGACATGATATACCCTTTACAAAACCAAACTGTGTGGGATCCAGAGTTTGGAGATTCCCTGTATCCTTGTTTATTAGATCCATGATGATGTGTTCCATAGCTTTGCATATCAGGCTCATCAGGCTAATGGTGCAATAGTTCCCAGGGTCTGTAGTTGCTCTTCCTTTGTGGAGAGGGATGACTGTAGCAGTGTGCCATTCGGTAGGGACAAAGCTTGAGGTGAGGCTGTGATTGAACAGGGCACACAGTTGAGGTGCCAGTTCACTCTGTAGTTCATGTAGAACACAGCCAGGGATATTGTCAGGTCCCATAGAAGCAGCGTTCTTGGCCTTGGACAGTGCTACTTTAACCTGTGCAGCAGTAATACTGGGTGCCTGGCAATCTACTGGTATTGTGATTGGTCCTTTGTGGAGGGGGGGATAAAGCTGGCACTGAATCTGTCGGCCAGTATATTGGCAATATCTGTTGGCTCAGTATAGGAGGTACCATTGTGCAGTAGCTCAGAGCAAATCTGGGTATTGCTGTGGAGATTCTTTACATAACTATAAAAGGCCTTGTGGTTGTCTTTACTATCTGCTGCAATTCTGTTTTCATAGCTAGCTTTAGAGGATTTGATGAGGGATCTCAACTTTTTCTTGAGGCTGATAATGGAGTTTTTCCAGTCTCGGGACTTCACCTTATTCAGCATCAGTTTCCTCCTTCTGTTGTAGAGTTTGTTTATGACAGGGGACCACCAAATTGGCTTCCTTTTGTTTGGAGAAGAGTGTCTTGGTTCTATTGGGTATGGCGAGATCCATGCATTTGTGTACATGTTCGTACAGTGCATTGGTGCATGATTCTGCAGTCATGCAACTATTCTCCATTTGCATGGGTGCCGTGAAGTTAGCCACCTCTGTTGTTAGGATCCCAAAGTTAGCTTTGGAGAAGTTTTTTAAGATGGTTACCTTTACTGGGGGGAGGGGTGTGGATTTCCAAGGTGATTAGTCTGTGGTCAAATCCAACCATTGAGGAGCTGACTATTGGTGTAGAGCAACGATCGCCCATGTTAATAATGACCAGGTCAAGGCTGTTGCTACCTCTAGTGAGGGTAAGTGCGAGCTTGTCCAGGGCATTGGAATTAATGAATTCCAGGAAATGTTGGGTAAATGTAGTGGTACATGAGTAGTTTACCCAGCTAATGGAGGAGTAGTTGAAGTTGCCCAGTATGAGAGTGTTAGGTTGGACACTAATAATCTTCCAGGATGCTTAGGAATGTGGAGTGTGAGTCCTGGGACATAGCTGGGGAACTATAGCAGGCTGACTCACTGTCTTATCCAATGTTAGCTGCACCTAAAGTATCTCTGATGCATTATGTTGGGCTACCAATCTGGCGGTCTGCACATCCTTTATGAATATGGAAACACCACCAGCTTTGGAGCTTCAGTCCAAGTTCTGCGGCCGAAAGGTGTGGAATGAGTTATAGCCTGGTAGTGCAAGGGTGCTTTCTGCTGCCTTGAACCAGGTCTCTGTTACAGCACAAATGTCGATGTTCTCCATTTTAAGGAGTGCTTCAATCGAGTGCATTTTGAAATTTTAGACTTCTAGCATTGAGCAGCATGACCCTCAGATGGCATTTGTTTGTAGCTTTTATGGTGGTAATTTGGTCTTTGGAACACCACCTAAAAAAAGCAATATAGGGGTGGCAAGAGGCTTGGCCAGTATCCAGAAGTCCAAGGGTGACAGATGCATGCCATCTCTGGCAAAGCATCGAGGTCTGTCAATCATGTCATCCCAGGCAGACAGATACTGGATCCCCTTAGAATGACACCAAAAACTTAGCCAGTTGTTGAAATCAATAATTTTCTGCTTGTACTGTGGTATCATTCTGGTTGATGGTAGGATGCTGTTCAGGGCTAGGGTCATTCCCGCCTGGGCTACATAATCCGAGAGATCTTCCATGTCTTTTTTCATATAGTGCAGGGAGGTATGTCTCAGCTCATTCACACCCACATGTGTAATGACAGAGTCATATTTGTACCTATTGTTGAGGGACCTGAGTCCGTGCATTATGTGGTGGATCCTGGCATCTGACAGGCAGCTGACTGCTACTTTCTCCTTATTCAACCTAGTGAGTGGGACATCAGTGTGCCTCACTATTGAGTCACCTATGGCTAGTGTGTTGGGCATGCTGTTTTACCTTAAGGGCTTTGGTTGAGTGGCATACTGTTTAGGAGAGTTATGTGTCTCATGATTAGTATTGCTTTGTGGTGGTCAAGTGCATTTATGCCTTGGAGGTCTCTGCTGTTTGGGTAGATTTTTATTGAGAGTCTCCAGGAAGGTGGGTGTGTATTTTGTGTTTTTATGTGAAGGCAGTGCTGGTGTGTGTTCTGGAGGGCTATGTGTTCCATGTGGTGTGGTGCAAGTGTTGATCTTCTCCTCTTGACTAGCTATTCCAGTCTTGGCTGGAGAGTGCGTAGCTTCCAATTTGGATATATAAGTGCACCTCTCGCAAGTCTGAGTGTTGTTAGGTAAGAGGAGAGGGTTGTCAGTGTACATGAGGCAGTTGCTACATTGTGTCAGGATGCCCACGTTCACCATCATGTAGTAGTATTTTACAATAAGAGAAGCTAGAATTATATCAACTAATGTTACAGACTGAGTTGCTACATTTTTATTATATATCATCAGTGATATAAGGAACTCATTGTAGTAATAATGATAATGATGATGATAATAATAATAATAATAATAATAATAATAATAATAATAATAATAATGTTATTTGCACAAAATCTCTTTCATATCCTTTCCCCTTATTCTATTGCTTCCCTTCCCTTCCTCTCCACCCCTTCCTCTCTCCAAACTTGATTTCTCACACGCTTACCTTGCAATAACAGATAAGGATAAATATTCAATGGTGTTCAGAGACAGGCATGAATCATCATGCAATAATGGATAGTAGAAAGGTAGGACATTTTTTATTTATCATTTCTTGAAAAGGATAGTTCCAGTAGGGTAGTAACCTCTTTATAGTTGAGACCTAAGTTGATATTTATACTACTAGGTGAAATTTGACCAGGACGCTGGGGAACTTCCCCCACTTGTCATTGTTGTGAGTGGAACCCATTTTAAATGAGCATTTCCTGTTTCCATTCCAGGTGAAGAGCCAGCCCAAAGAAACAGGGAGGCAGATGGAGAAATTTTTAACTAGCAATTGCAATTCTGACAAACTCCTGCAAGGACAAGAACGGGAGATTCATCCCAAAAATATTGTGGATGGGTCATTGAAAGATTTTATCTATCTGTTGGATAAAAAATTAAATTCAATTAATGGGTTGAAAATTGATAATGCTTATTTACATAAGTGTTTAACATTAAAAATTGTACCTATGGGTCTAGGATTTTTTAAAATGCCTATAGGTGTTAACATTACCGACAAAAGTAAAACAGAATTCATTCATATGTTTAATGCATTTGGATTTAGTTTTATGAAATTGATAATAAAATGTAATGATGAGAAACTATGTCAATTAGTACATGAAGTTGAGCAACTTAATACTAAAATGACTAATGATTTATTGTACTCCCAATGGGAGAAATTATATGTTAAGCAATTTTCAGTAGCTGAGAGGAAGATACAAAAAATGTATGAGAGAAAGTACAAGAAGGTTTATAGGGATGTTGAACAATATAACAATGGTCTTGCATATGTATGGAATGAAAGTAAATATGACAGATTACATACGGACAAAGGTAATGTTAACAGGAATGAGTATACACATGGTAATTTTCAAGAGGATAAGGGTTATAAATATAATGGGTCAAATTTTCAACAGGGTCAGAAACAACAGCGACAACCGTATTGGTACAAGGAGCAAGTAAAAAGACCACAGAATTACAATTACAAGAAAAGCAAGCAGAAGGACAACAATTGGGGGAAAGTACATGGCAGAATTAAATATGGATGCAGTGAGATCGTCTGCTGACAATAACATCATTGTAAATGGGGTTACACATAGTTGTAATAATTTCAAAATTTACAATTACTCAAGTTTATTGTTGTGTACTACAAATTTTTATTTATTATCTAAGGGAATGAAGTTTACACCGATGCCCCTTTTTGATCTTGTGGATTGTCTATTTGAAATTAAGTTGTTTGTTCGAAAAATGTATTTAGCTATAATGTTTAAAGACACACACAAGACACCCCACATGGAGACTTCAGTTACCAAATTAAAGAAGAAAGGCACCTTTATACCTCCTACACATCCTTTTGTAGATTTGTATGAAAAAACAGTCACGAGGGAAGTGTATAAATTGTATAATAAAGTGAGAACTAGTAAATCAGTTAGTAATTTAAAGGAGGTTGAATTAAATACCCTCGAGGCTCTCAAACAAGATCTTAATATCCAAGTGATGAAGCCGGATAAAGGGGGGCTGTGGTGATATATGATTCTATAGCGTACACTAAGAAAATGTATGACATTCTTCATTTGTTGGATAACTATGATACTATTTCCATCAATTAAATTAATATGGCGTATAAGGGTATAGACTCCTTTACAGAAGAATTTTATATAGATGGAAGGATTACAGTGGATATATACAATTATTTTAAGGTTAAGTTCCCCAAGCTAGCTACGCCAGTAGGTATTCCTAAGAGTCATAAAAGTGTTAGTGATCCCTCTTTTCGACCAATTATATCTGGGAGTTATTCAAAAACTTGCTCAATAGGACAGGCAATAGATATGTGGTTAAAGCATGTATATGCTAAGATACCACATATGGTTAAGGACACCTGGAAATTTCTAAGTAAATATCCAACTGATGGATGGAAAAAGGGACTTATATTTGTGACCATTGATGTGATAGATCTATTTTGCTGCATTCCGAAAGAAGCTGGTTTAGATGCATTATGTAATAGTATTAGAAAACACACTACAATGGATTGGGAATCCATATGTCTAAGTATGGAATGTATGTCAATAGTGCTTGATAACAATTATATATACTTTGAGGGTGAACACTTCCGTCAAACAAGAGGTGTTGCAATGGGGCCAGCTTGTGCCCCCATTTTTGCAAATTTGGTCATGTTAGACTGGGAAGATACTGTTCTTTTTCCCAGTGAGTTCTTCAATTGTATCAAGCACTATTCTAGATTTCTTGATGACATATACATTCTTTGGGATGGTAGTATCGAAAAATTTGAAGAGTTTATTAATTTTTTAAATACCAGTAGTGAGTACCTCAAATTTACATACTCATCTAGTTACGAAGGTATAGCATATTTGGACACCTATATTTTTAGCCAAGATAGGGGCTTTAAATCTCGCATCTATTGTAAAAATAACTTCTCCAATGATTACCTTGAATATACTAGTTATCACCCCGAAAAGGTAAAATATAATATTTTTAAAGGGCAATGCATACGCACAGCACGAATGACATCTCATTATGATGATATGATCGGAGAAATAGAATATATACCAAGTTTGTTCAAGGAGAGGGGTTACAGGATAGGTATGATGAACAATGTGAGGCAGTATGTCATACAGAAATGGGGGTTGAAGTATAAAACCTTATTAGGGTCACATCTTGTTGGCAACTCTACACAAATTATTGAACGAAGGGATGATCAAGTAAGTGACAAACACCGACGTTCATGTATTCTTAGGTACTGTCCAGAGGTTGGGCAAGTGAAAAGTATATTAAATAAATATTGGAATTTAATGTTGGTGGATCAGGCCCTATCTGACATAATTGGAGAAACCTAATTTTGTATATAAGATGGACAGGAATATAAAGAGTTATTTGGAACATCATAAACTAGTATCAACAGTTAAGGGTGTTATTAATAAAAACAGTAAACACACTAAGAAATGTGGGTGCTGTAATCAATGTTCATATATATTAGAAGAGGAAGCCATCACAATTGAGAATGGGTTAAATATTACAGTAAGGTTTAAACATGGTAATTGTAATACCAAAATGGTCATATATATGACCAAGTGTTACCCAATGTGCATGTTTTTATATAGGAAAAACAGAGATGCTTCAGGAAACATAGTTATGATCACACATATAGCATCAGAAGGAAGGACACCAATAATGCCCTATGTAGGCACATAGAAAAACAAAGAGAATCTCATGACTTCAAGTTTGCTATTTTAGAAACTAGCAGGATGGATCCCAGGGGAGGTGACTACAAAACCCTCCTTGGGTTTAAAGAAGTGGTGGCAATTATTTTTGGATGCCTCTACACTGCCTGGTCTTAATGACCACATTTCTAGTAAACCCATTTTGGCCTTAAAATAAGATGTATATTTACATATTAGATGAAGGACAAAGATTAAGTAAAGGGCAACACAGCAAGTAATAAACTTTATATTTTATTATTCAATGACCATAGGTGTTATTCATGTAATTTAAACAGGACCATAATTATTGTTGTATGCTCTTTGCATTAGTTATGAATGTGATGGTATGTGATATAAATTACAAAATGAAGGAGGTGGGGTATATAACACCTGAAGGGTTAATGATTCCAGTTCTGTTAACATATGAAGATGACATTATAATAATTGCAAGAAAAAAATTTGGAAAAAAGAAGTAATAATTTGCATAAATGAGTGCTGAGAGGTGATAGGGATGTCTTTAAATAAAGAAAAAAGTAAAGGTTTAGGTGATGTGGTAAAGGGTTTACTATTGAAACCTGTAAACTTTACGGATTGACTGGTCACATGGTCGACCCAAAATCCTGAATCTGGAAAAGTGAATTTCCGGCCAGGTCAAAACTGAATACATCAACACCCATAGTTCAATGTATTCAACATAGTAGGAGGTGACATCAGTCACCCATGCTATGCACCTTCATGTACCATGACATTCTATAGTCAACAGTACATGTATTTTACTATTTTGCAAAGGGGCAAGCCCCCCGAACCCCCCCATGTGGGGGGGGGGCTGCACACCCACACTCCCTGCAACATATATATATAGCAACTTCAAGATTGCACTACAGTGAGAAAATGGGCTAATTCCTTGTTCCTCACTGAACCGCAATCTCAGTGCACAATGCCGAACTCAGATACTCAAACTACACTGCCCATTCGCTGTAGTGTAGTTGATGTATTTTGAGTTGGCATTCTGCGCATTGGAAAAATGCCTTTCCACAGCATGCTGGCTACCAGCAGTGACTTTGGGTATTCAGTTGTAAACTGTGGTAAAGATAGGGGTATATATCTTACAATGAATGAAATTTCTGTCTTATTTATAACATTTGGGAATAAAGATATAAGTAAAATTCAATGAAAAAAACAATAGAAGAAATAAAACAAACCTGTCTTTTCTGGAGAACATATAAATTATCATTCAGAAAAAACATTTATTTGATAAATTCAGTACTGATGGGAAAATAGAATGCTTAGCAAGTATATTTATGTTGCCAACAGTATTGAAAAATGAATTATTGCAGATATATTTTTCATTTATATGGGGCTCTTGATTAAACCCAGTAAAAAGAGGAGTTTTGTATGTTAATAAAGAGGAAGGAGGTTTAGGGCTAATTAACCCAGTGGTATATGATGCATCATTAAATTTGTACAAAGTGTTAAAGTGGATATAGGAAAAATGAGAGGTTAGTAGTACAATTGTAGAAATATATGCATGATAAATTATGGGATGTGGTTAAAAATAGTAAAAGAGAAGAAGGGCATATCAATAAAGAAATAAAATGTTACCAAGAAGAAAATATTTTTGAGGAAAATAAAATCTGATATCGAAAAAGAAAGGTATGGTATAAGCATGTAATGATAACACATTACAATGTAATACCATGTGAAAATCTAACAGATGAAAAAAAGGCTATAAAAATAAGAAGCAAATTGTGTAATCAGTAAGTAGAATGTCAAGATTTTTTGTGGCGATTGGTAATAGATAAATTACCAGTAAAAAGAAGTACGATACAAAAAAGTGATTGAATATGTTTTTATTGTCAAAAAGAAATTACTGCACTTGTGTTTTGAATGTAAAAGAGTAAAAATGTTATGAGAAAACTATGTAAAGAAGTTTTTTTTCAAAGATATCAAAGAAGTTGATAAAATAAACATGGATGTGATTAAATATGGGTATTATAAGAACAGAAGTAAAAAATATGTTAGGTAAAAAGTATAGGTTATATGGAATGAAAGAATCAATGAAATTATGTTTAATTATAAATGGATTTTAGCAACAATATTAAGTAAAATCAGATGGTAGTTAGGGAAAAAGGAGTGGGGGTCAAGTAGGGATGGACATTTAGTATGATTGTAAGGAAAATTATGAATATGTGTAAATATATTTCTGTATCTATATGTTTGTACATTTGTAAATATGGTATAAATAAGAGGACCCCTAGTCTTTTCAATGCATGCCATGTGAACTTTACATCTGCCTAGGATACCACCAGCTCAAACAGATGGGGCCCATACCTCTCAGCTGTCCAGATTTACCCAGAATGTACAGAGTTTTGTCTCATATTTTTGGCCTATTCCTCGTAAAATTTGTTGTTTTCTGGCAAATCACTGGGATGATCTGAGGCTTGAAGTCACCAAATAATGACATATATTTGAGTTTCAGAGTTCATATCCTACAGGAAATGTATGTTAATACAATCCCTGTTACTCTAGCAACTTTCTATGTTTATAAAAATAATATTTAAAATCTGTCCCTATTTTTGGCCCTTCGTCCTCCATTTTGTCAGGCTTTGTCCAGATTTCTTGCACTTAGAGGTTGAGAGGTATGATGGGGCCACAGTGTAAAATCTCATCCAAAAGACAGTATACACACTCAGGAGTACAGCATTCCCCCCTTATACTGCACTGCAGTGTCAGCAATCCATCCAGTTGGTGTGGGATTAGAACCCACATCTTTCTATACCAAAGGCAAGTATACTACCCAATCAACTAGTGACACTCCACTATAAAGTAGTCTCATAGGATCACAAGGATAAATGATCAGCATGTTATGAACCAATCTCAGCACTTAAATGAAGCATAAACATCCCAGTCTTCTGAATTTCAATTTGTTTTCCTTTTTTTTCTTACTAATACTGCATCTTACCCTGTAATCTGTCTGCATTTGTTGGTAATCAGATAAAAAGCAAATCAGCTGTCCTGGACAACAGCTATTTTCTGGAAACTAACTTTTCTTTCAGCTGCCATCCACAGCTAGAGTAACCACTTCCATGTTTGAATGTATCTGACAGCATGACAAAAGGAGTAAAACACACTGAAGCCTGCTGTCCTCTCCTGATCAATCTTGCCCTGAACTTGATTCTCTTTAAGACACAGTGACAAAGTAAGTATAGCAGGCTAGATTATTTAAAACATATTATCAGAGAGAAGACACTGTGGCTTAAAATGCTGTGTGATTATCAAATGGGTAATGTTAAGTATTTCTACACAGCAAAGGTATGGGATGTTTGAAAAAAATTCTCAGCTGATGGAGATGGAAAACATAGTAGATGGATTCAAGGTCATTCCAGACTAGCACAGCAAACTCAAGAGAAGAATCATAAAAGTTAAAGTTATGCAGAATGCATGGAATCACTAATTTTAACAGACACAAAAATTGTCAGGCTAAAAGAGCCTACCTGACCTCGCATGCCACCAGTTTGCTATGTTGCTTTGATTCTTTGTTGGTATAGAATGTGGAAACTTTGAGGGACATGATCACATATTCATTGTTTCAACCCTGCCATAAGGGAGGAAATGTTTCTTATGCAAAATTATAAGTATCAGATAATTTCTACAGTTAAAGAAAACTGCTTGTTGAAACAAAATTAACTGCACAACTAAATGTTTACTCTTGTATGCCCTACATGGAATAATAATGTAGTGGTAAATACTTTTATTAAAACATATTTTATAAAAAAAGAGAAATCTAAACTTCATAGATATGATGTGGTCCTGGCTCCTAATATCTTGTCAAAACATGACTTAGGAGCCAAAACTAATCCACTTTCAATTTAATTCCATATTTCACTTCTGTCATAGTAGTCAGTAGAGAGTACCAGGATACTGTCATTTTTTATTTTGTTGATGTTACCGACAGCTTTATTTCACAAAGCAATCTCACACTGTGTGTACTAGTGGCAGGTCACAAAGGTCATTCAGTTTTCCTCACAGGTAGAAAGCTTATTAAACAACATAGCTATTAAGTGCTCAGCGGCATACTGACACATGCTGGGTGTTTGATAGTTTAATAAGACACATAAACTGGACAAACAGTGTAAACGTTCTTTTTTTTTCAGATTCATACAGTTCCTTTTCAGGTAATCTAATCCAAATTTTTTAGCACTGCAGGCCATATATAGATCGTACTTCATGTTCCATTTACGTGTAGCGTATGGCAGAGCACACCAATATGCATGAGCACCGTGTGTATCTTGATTCATAATATGCTTTTAAGACATTTATATGTCTTAGAAAAGTAAAGAAAATATTTACTATGGTTGTTTGCATTTCAAAGTTTATTAAATGCATAGTCTTAAAAGTTCAGTCATGCTATATTTTATTATTCACAAGTTAGGAACAGCAATGCATGGACTCTGGAATTCTGTTACATAATATCTGACATGAATAGTTGCAAATAGCTAATGATATTTAAGTTGTTTTATAAAGATATTTTAAAACAAAAGATTTTAACTTATAAACAGAAATGAAAACAGCTTTACCAAGTGCATGCATATCTCTGCAAAAATCTATAGCTCTAGTACACCCTACCTAAAGAATGGTTTGCGGAAAAGTTTTACTAATAAATATTGTATAACATTAAGTGCTATTGGAGAAAACACAGGTTCACTTAGAAAAGTAAAAAAAATGTCAGTCTGGGTATAGTAGATGTTTACAGTAAAGTTTTAGTAGCAAATGCTTTGGAATATTTACTGCTAGTTTTGAAAACACCAGATGTACCTGAAAAGTAAAAAAAAAATTGTTAGCCTGGGTTCAGCAGCTGTTTTGCATATATCAGTTTTAATTTTTGTTTCACATGCTTCATGACTTTTTTATAATTTTCTAACCTATCAATAATAATTGATCACCTTTCTAGTTACATCTATTAAATAGCTCAAGTGATACAAGCTTTAGAAAAATACATAGCAGAGCTGAAGCGTTAAAGCTAGCCGTTGCCTCCTTGCTATACAGATTTGAATGCTACCTCTACACTCCAGTAGAAATCATCATGTTAAGAATGTTCACTTTCTTCAGAAAATTGTTTTGATGTGCTTTAAGTTGAATAGATGGTATGCTGACCAACAAATGTCTGATAGAGAAATGTATAACTGGATCTAAATGATTTCCCTGGAGTTTTAAAACTGTTTACTTTGGTTGAAAGAATGCTACTCTGTAAGCATGTCCCAGCAGTGAAGCAGTATCTCTCTTCAGTGTAAGTATTATGGCAAACAATAAAGAAAACTAATTGTCACATCACAGCAATTTTATAACAGTAACTGACTAGAGTTACACCTAATAAACCTTAACAAGCAATAGCTAAAAAAGTGTTTAATTTAAGAATTACCTTTTTCTTGCAGCTAAAAATGAAATTGACTGTACTTGCTGTAGCATTCAGTAAATCAGCTGCCTAAGTATATTTCCACCTGATCATTTTTTACAAGTCACAATCTTTCTAGTGTCATCTTGTCAAGGGTCAAAGGGAAGAACAGACCTGATTCCCAAATCAATCTGCTTGTAGAAACTGTCTCATTTTATTTCAAATTATCTGTGGTGGCTGGGGACAAACTGTCTTCTCCCATAAACCATGACAGCACGGGTCGAACTAATGTGATCATTCATAAGGGACAAGTCAGGTTGGAGCTGTCATTAACTACTTTTAAACTGCTGTGCAGGGTTAAGTGATCTCGCCATGCAGCAACAGATATAAATACCATTCGGACAGTTTAATGTCAAGAGACAACTCTTCTGGGATTAAAACAGTGCGACCCAATAGCACTACTGTCAGTAGAAGGATAAAGGAGCTTTGCCACTTTTTGTAGCAGTCATGACTGTTTGCCTTTAAGTGGTAGATATTCTTTGGCAGAATAAACTATCCTTATTACACATCTAAGCACATTCTTATAAATGCAAACAAACCTCTCAAATGAAGCACAGCATGTAAGAGCTATGAACTGCTAACAAGCTTTATCCTTTACTATTGATTCACTTCAGACTCAACCTGCATTCTGCCTGTGTGTCTGAGTAGCTCATTTAACCAGACTAGTGCCTGGGTTACCTTGTTAAAGAGGCATGATGCTGTTGTGTACTATAGTGCTTATCTGTTTATCAATTAGAAAAATATATATGTATGTGTACATATTTGCACACACACACACACACACACACACACACACACACACACACACACACACACACACACACACACACAAAAACAAAACTATATAAGGAATCGTCTAATCCTCCTTTAATGCCAGCACACTTCATCCATCTATCTGTCTATCCATCCACAACCCCTATTTCCCATTTTTGCACATGAGATCGGGATGTCACTTCACCAGTGACAATAATCAGCTAAGGTTTACACTGCTGGGTGGCTAATCCTTCTGCAGTACCTCTTCCACACCACACAATCGCATGCAAACTCACACGTATGGCCAGTTTTGAGTCTCCAATCCACCTACTGCATGTCTTTTGGATGTTAAGGAAACCAGAGCACCCACAGGAAACCCCTACGAATACAGGGAGGAAATGCAGACTCCACACAGAAGGCGCCCCTGCCAAGATTGAACCAGTTCATCATAAAATACATTAAATAGATATTCACACATAGCACACAGAAACATGTGCATATACTCATAAATAAACCTCACCAAGACACACACACACACACACACACACACACACACACACACACACACACACACACACACACACACACGTATACACGGCATTCACTATGCCACTTGCACATGCAAACATTACTACCAGTGATACATCAGACACCTTTTCTGCTTAAAAACTGCTCCACAGCAATAGTACAGGTGGATGAAATAGGAATCAGGGAAAGGAGATGATAATTGCCCTTTTGATAAAACAGCCTTTGGAATATCGAATTCCCATTTCCACAACAGAAAACAACAGGTTATATTCAGCCAACAAAATGTCAAAGCCTGATCAGTTGAACCACTCTTTTAACATGATCCCTGCAGGGGAAAAACATTTCCTCCACACAGACCTACATCAAAAATCACTGCATCAAACTTTAACATAGTTCATCCTGATGGCAAAAGTCCTGTCCTTCCTGCAGACCCAAATGACCAAAAAAAAACTTTTAATCATTCTGACTTGAACGTTTGCCAGTCGACCAATGAAACACATGACCAAAACCATATATTTATATATATATATATATATATATATATATATATATATATATATATATATGGGTCTACTTCTTTCTATCAAAAGAACATTACATCAAATTACAGTTTGCCTAGCACAGTTAAGCAAAAATGCACTCCACCGACAATACAAATCACCAAAATGTATTTTATCGATAACAGCAACAACCTATAGAATTTGCCTCATGTCTTTAAATAACCAGCATAGGTTAAACAGCATCGTACACATGCTTAACATGGCAAATCTGCTTAGCAACCAGCCGGGAACAGTTGGAAAAGTGTACCAAATTACCACATCTCAAAGAGGTGGAACAATGTTAATAATTGAAGGATATATCCACTATTTAGAAAGGAGTTCTAAAACCCAAAAATACTGGTGCTGTAAATGTAAGGTGTCTTACAAATGTAAAGGGAGAGCTGTGACAACCTGCGTAACTTCGGGTGAGGAATTGTTAAAGTCTGTGTCACATAATCATTCAGGTGACCCTACCAAAATAAAGAAATATTCTGTTTATTTGAATTTAAAGCAAAGAGCTAACTTGTCTCGAGATTCTGCATGTATAATAGTTGATGATGCAATGGTATTATCGTCTTTAGAATATGCAGCTACTCCTCCTAGCATAAGAGTGTTATTGCAACAAGTTAGGAGAGCTCGGTTAAAGTGTAGTGTCAGACCTATGCACAGTGCACTAATGTTATTAAACCTTGATGTGGCAGAGTTCCCTTTAAAAGGAGGGCAATTCATACAGAAAAGTTTGTCCGATATGGCAAAAGAAAACACACTTGTGTTATTCACAACTGTCCAAAATTTAAGAGATTTATCTGTATCTGATATTTGGCTCATGGATGGAACAAACTTCATGAAAGGAACCGCATGTAAACAGCTGTATAGTATTCATTCTTTAGTAAGGTACGGAGAATACCGTAAGAGTGTAATGCTAGTGGATTGTTTAATGACTAAAAAATCACTCAGGTCATACAATTTTATGTGGCATTGCTTATTTGATCTCCCGAACAGTAATGGATTAACTTATCAATCTGGCTGCAAGGAAAAGTATAAAATTAAATGTGAATGACGTGGTATGCAAAGGCTGCTTTTTCCACTTCGGACGTAACATCTGGAGAAAAGTATAAAGTCTGGGTTTAAGTGCTGTATATAATTCATCCATTGCATTTCAGTTAGCAGTGAAAAAGTTGACTTCTTTAGCTTTTTTACAGGAAGAAGATGTAATACCTACATTCTCAAAGCTAAGGGAATGTTTTCCTAGTGAGGGTAAAGACCTGTTAAAGTACTTTGTTGAGTGGTACTTTCTGGGAAAACCAAGATAATTTAGTAATCGATCTACAACTCAAGTCAGGTTTCCTCCATTGTTTCCTATCTGCTTTTGGAACATATCTGTGTTAAACGAGTTGTTTTTGCCAAGAACTCAAAATGCAATAGAGGCTTGGCATCGAAGGCTTAAATGTTTAATGGGAAAACATGTTTCTGATCTGTGTACAGTGATGTCTGCTATTATTATGGAACAAAATAGAATTGATGAAACACGTAACCACAAGCCTGCTGCTTGTTTTCCATCACCAAAAAAATGGTCTCTCTTAAGATATCAACAGCAATTTGAAACCATATTTGCACATAAGGATGAATACAACTGCATTGAGTACATCACAGTTATAGCAACTTTGTTGAAAATGTCAACACTGTTTTGGATTTTGTTTGGCACATGTAGAGGAAGTGAGAGCACATTATTATGATTTCCAATTTATTTTG
>NC_056744.1:1425144668-1425159668 GCF_019279795.1 Protopterus annectens
CACACACACACACACACACACACACACACATATATATATATATATATATATATATATATATATATATATATATATATATATATATATATGTCTCTGACAGCATTATATATGCTACAGCACTGCAAGTTCTTGTTTCCTTCTTGATTTCTACTTCTTCTCTACCTTCCACATTGCATTACTAAATCTTGTTACTCCTCGGCTTATCATCTATTCTTCTTCTCCTATTCAGCCATCTGTTGTTGTACCATGACTCAGTAATAGCTCTCAAATCTCTCCAGCTCTGTCCCAACCACATATTCACACATATTCACACTTCTTCCTTAAACTGTAACAAAACTTAAACTGTAACAAAAAAATTACTCTTGATTCCTGAGCTAGTGCAAAATAGCACAAAATATACTGAACCCACTGATATTGCCAACATCCTGGCAGATAGATTCAGTGCAAACTTCACCCCCCCATCTCACCCCCAAAAGGGCCCACAACAATACCAGAAAAGTGTAGTGTCCTGGAAATCACAGACGCACATGTGAAAACAGCCCTTTCAAAAGCCAAAAGCACGGGGTCAATGGGGCCAGATGGTGTCCCAGGCTGCGTCTTGCATGAACTACAGAACGAACTAACCCCCCACCTAAACACAGTGTTCAACCTCATCCTCTCCACAGGCTACATGCCCATAGAATGGCGCACAGCAATGGTTTTTCCGCTCCAGAAAGGAGGGGCCACAACTGACCCTGGTAACTATCACCCCATAAGCCTGACTAGCCTGGTCTGCAATGCTATGGAGTGCATCATCATGGAACTCATTAACATTGGGAACCTCCAAACACTTGACCTGACCCTGTTCGGCTTTGTTAAGGGCAGATCATGCCTACTAAACCTGGTTGGCTTCTTCGAGACAGTCACCAAGGCCATAGATGAGGGGAAGGTAGTTCACACAGCCAACCTTGACCTCGCCAAGGCTTTTGACACCATTCCCCACTCAGGAATTATAGAAAAACTCACCAGCCTGAACATAAACCCCTACGACACGAGATGGGTTGCCAAGGGGCTTAAAGACAGAACCCACACAGTAAGAATAGCGGGCTCCAGGTCCTACCCTAAGCCAGTCACAAGTGGTGTCCCACAAGGCTCAGTCTTGGGACCCCTACTGTTTGGCATATACTTCACAGACGTACAGGTAAACACAGGAGGACTATGGCTAACCAAGTTCACCAATGACTGCAAACTGGGAGACATAATTGACTCTCCAGCTGACATGGACATTCTCCAAAAGGGCGTTACTGAGACGGACACCTGGTGTCAAAGTCATGGTCTCAAGCTAAATGGCAAAAAATGCATAGTCATCCCATTTGGGAAAAACAAAACACCCATGAATTACCACATAGCTGGCAGCCCACTTAATACAGAAGAGGTAATAAGAGATCTGGGGACCCAGGTAGATAGTAATCTCTCCTTTGACAATCATATTGCCAATGTAGTTAGGAAATCCTTCTATGTGGCCCATCTAATTACTAAAGGGTTCGCATATAGAAATTAAGAGGTTATAGTGCCCCTCTACTCGTCACTCATCAGACCCATCATAGAGTACAATGCCCCATTTGGGAAGTACCTCACAAGACATTTCCAACAGCTGGAAAGACCACAAAAGTACCTCACCAAGAGGATTACTGGCCTCAAACATATGTCCTATGTAGCCCGACTGGAAAAACTCCAGCTGTACTCAGTCGCATATCGCTTACTCAGAGGTGATCTCTGCCTGATTTACAAAGCCATGTCCAACTCAGAATTGATGGACATGTTCCACAAAAAGAAATCCAAGTCACTGCGAGCCACTCGCTCTAGTGAGCTAAACCTCACCACAACAATAAATGGAACATGCTGGAGGGATAGATTCCTATCACAGAGACTCCCCCATGCTTTGGAACAAAATTCCTAACTACATTAGGCAGAGCACCTCACTAACACTCTTCAAGAGAAACCTTGATGAGTGGATAGGTAACAGAAAATACACCCCTGAGTTCACTTCATTGGCTCTTCTTGACAGAGGCTCAGTTAATTAATCAATGGGGGGCGAAAGCTGACACACTCTGGCTAGGCTTATAAATGCCCTCGGGCAGATAGCCTAGTGCCTACTTATGAACCTATGAACCTATGTATCTAGGCCCTGGAACCGGGGCTTCAGCAGCCCAAACACACACTCTATGATATTTTTGGTTTGAGTATGTGCCTCATTATGTCATTCATCTGTGGCTGTGTGCACTTCTGATGGGTGTCATCAGCCACGGTTCCAGTGCATAACCAGCATTCTCTTTTAAATGGCCCTGTGGAATGTCCCCTCTCGCAAACATCTGGTACAGCTGTAATGTGTACCAGATATGGAAGTCTTGATACTGCCACGGTTGCCAGTGCACACATTTAGGATGATTCAATGGGCATTACATATGACTTGGCAGTTGATGGAGTGGTATCCCTTGCAGTTAATGTAGATTCTACTCTGCTCACTGGGTGATGCCTTAATGTGTACATGAGTGCAATCTATGGCACCCAGTACTTCGATAGTGCACTACATGGTAGAACTGTCTCATATTGCTGTCCCTCTCCTCAGAGCTATGGGGAAAACATATGTGCTCACTGGCATGTATGAACATAGCATCCAGGAACTGGTGGAGGATCCTGTATGCTGATGCCTGCGACACACCCATCATGTCCACAGCTGGTCTTTGAAAAGAACTTGTAGCTAAGATTCTAAGGGATACACATACATTAGTTTCCACTGCGATGGGTTTCCCTTAGTTGGCATCTGTCTCTGAGTTGAAGGCAGCAGAGCTCACAGAGTTCTTGTAAGGTGTCCCTGTTCACCCTGTAGCACTCTACAATTTCCAGGTCATGTAGCATCTGACCCTGGGCCCGAACACTCTTCTCCTTCTTGGCCTAGGCCTATTGTTACCAGCACCAGCAGCATTGGCTTCAGCCTCTAGTGCATACATACGGAGCAAAGCTGCAGCAGCCCCTAGCATTGTGTCCAGCTTGTTAGTTATCTAAAATGTCCTTGTCTCTACTCCAATGGTATTGAAGTATTCAGGAAAAAAAATAGAATGGAGGCTACATGGATGTTTTACAGGTTGTTAAATAGCTCCACCATGTTGGATTGGTTCATTAAAATGCAATTCACCTGCTTATGCTGCAATTAGCATCTATTAACAGCTACTGCTTGTTCATTAGTGCACTATGCACACCTCCACACACCTCCGCACAACTCCATACACCTTCATGCAAATAAAGGAAGTACAGGCAAAATAGGATTACTTTCCTCCATTCTTGTGATATCGTGCAAACATGGAGCACAAAAACTAATTGACTTCTGGTCAATTAGTAATAACTGCCAATTAGTTTGTTTACTCTAAGTATAACTCCACAGGGTTGATTTTTTTCTCAGGTATTTGAAGAGCTGAAGTACTGCAGTGCTTATAGAACGGCAGCCATCTTTGTTCTCCAGGAGATGAGAAATTATTTAATTCAGTAAAATTGCTATTGTTATGCAGTGAATTTAGCTGCACTGGAAAATTCTGTTATATCTCATTAATAAAGTGGTGTAGATTGCCACACCTCTAGCAGCTTACAGACATCTTGTATTCCAGAGCATTTTCTTAAAAATACACTTAAAAAGGATTGATTAACAAAAGTAAGTGTTTTGTGAAGAATAAAAGCTATTAAAACTGTAAGAATTGCAATGTTATCAGTAAGAAGTTTTCTTTACAGTGATAATAGTCCATGCATTCATAGACTTACCATGAATATTCTAATATAGTATAATGCACACAAACCCAAAATTATATTTTTTGCCAAACTTTCACAAACAATTTGCCGTATCTTGAAAACTGTATAACCTAGACATATATTGTTAAAACATTTTTGTTAACCAGACATAAGTTTTCATAGGACAATAAGAAATTCTTCTATGAGTGCATGATTATTGAAATATTTACAGAAATATGAAAACATATGTTCAATTGTATGATTAACAGTATAAATAACACTGAATATTTCCTCAAGATTTGCAATTTAGACTGCAAATTTGAATGACTGTTTCCTTCAGCGACATCCACGGTTTCAACTGCTGTCATACAACAGTTTTTAAGTCACTTGTATTTTGATGTATAAGTACATATGGAAATATTGTTTATTTTTATAATTACGTCAAACAACTAGCAATATATTAGGAACAGAGTGACATAAATGGACACACTGACAATGAATTTCCCTGTTTCCTACCACTGTGTATCACACTATACACCTTAATAACATGCAGGGGTCTCCGTTATGAAAATATGAATAATAAGTGAAGAGCAGTGATTTAATTTCTCTGTCATTTAGATTTAGACATTTTAGATTAACAGTCTTGATACAATTTATTTAATAACCTCATTGAGCTTTCTAATATTACCAATAATTATGAGTTGACAAGTCACTTATTTAATTAAAGCCAGACCCCCAAAAAGTTCTGGATACCATAACAAACTATGAGTGTGAACTAGAAGTATACAAAAAGGTGCTATAGGCTTGAATGACATATGGAACAAGTAGCACATGGTAGTCACAGTCGCTTTGTAATTTAGGAAACAATATGTGTGCTGAATAACACATAAATCACCATGAAAAGATGTTCTATCGATATATTTGTGATGCCTCTGAAATGTGATCTATATACCTGCCAGCCAGAGGTTTTGAACTGGCAACGAGATATTAGTGTTTTCCTTGAATTACTATTTTGCATCTTTTCAGATCTGTAATGTTGATGTTGTTATAGAAAGCAGCGTTGATTGTACCAATGAATTGCTTTGTATTTTGGTACATATATGCATAGCTGGCTTGATTATTGCTTTATAACACTGAAATAAATAAAAACAATGTTTATACAAAAAAAAGTGCTAAAAGCTTCAGGTATTGTGTCCTACCTTTGTCCACTATCTCATCAAAACCCCTAACTTATTTCAATGTAAAATGTAGACACATAATAATAATCCATATTGATATCTCATATTTAGATTTCCAAAACACAGAATTTTAAGACTGGCTATCTAAATGGGAAGTCATTTCTAACCCACACCATCATATTTGTGATTTAGAGGTAATAATATCTATAAGGATTGTGTGCAAAATGTTTGAAAGAGCAACTCCGTACAGTAAATGTACATTGAAATTTTATTTTTGCTATAATTTATTCATTCTCACTATTTGATGTTTTACAGATTAGAATTTAAAATAGCCATACAATACACAGTTTAGTACAGCTCTGACCTCATTCAAAGTCATTTGGACAGCAGTATCATTCATCTGGTTTGCTTAAGTTATGTATTAATAAAGTGTTTTAATTGCTTCATATTTTTTTCATTATTTATTTTATGGTTACTTTTTATATGCATTATTAATCCTGCTTCCAGCTCTGGTCAGTATCAGAAAAATTACTAGTGTATTCTACATGACATTGCTTTCGTCAAAGATGACTCTTGGCACAAGGGACAAGTCATAAAGGAGACTACAAAAGAGCACAGTTATCCACTTGTCCACTCATATGACTAGGCTCGTCCTAAGATATTGTGGAATAAGTCCTGGAAACTGCATAGAGTCATATGTCTGAATGTGTAGTATTAACAGTGACACAATCAGTGAAAAGAATTATCATGGACCGTGAAATTACAGCCTGAACATTTAATAAAACTCAGTTGGTTTCCTTTTTTTTCTAACTCATAAATATCTGTTCTGTGTTCTGAGCAAATAATCATCTAGAGTAACATAAGCATGCTATGTTCTGTCTGGCTGGCTATCCGTCTGATTACAAGCAGCAAGTGAGGTAAGAATTTAACTATTTATTCACTAAGCCTAGAATTTGTAATCTATCCTTTATCAGAGCACTTTTTCTGATGAATAGCAAAACACAGGTAACTAGAGAGCTGTAGTATGGACTGTGACAAAAGTAAGGATGTATTTGACTGAATGAACTATAGCATCCTGTAGAACAGCATTTATGTTGCTTACTAATTAATGTCACATAGGATCACAGAACATACATTACCCACTAACTCTTAAATATTTCCTTCTTCTTTTATTATTCAGCACACCTGTCAGATTCTGAGTTCTGTGGATCTGGGCCATTCATGGCAAAATTCTTATTTGTATTAAGCAAATAATTATGTTCTCCAGATAGTGAAATCAAAGAATTATACCACAGCTTTACACACAGATAAAATACCCCCATCTAGTCTCCTCATTTAAAAAATTTTGTAATACAATTAAATGTTTACACAGAGCCTAAATCCATATCACATGTGTATATTTCCCATTGACTTCATCAGTGAGTGGATGAAATGAGCTATTATGTGTTGAAATAGTCTATTCTTTGAGTTTCTATATGATCATAATGTCATCTTAAAAGCCTAAACCATCTTAAGTGTCTTTGTGCATGTGTATATCAAGATAATGTAATAAACAGCTCAAATGGCTTGGTAGGTCTACTGTAGATTACAGGTCATAGAGAGAATTGAAGTCACTTTCTCACTACTGAAAACAGCATCTTTACCTTTTTGGACTAGGTATGGGTTGCCAGTTAAGGGAGATTCTTCCAAAGATACTGTTATCTTGTGCCAACATTTTACCATGATTCCAACATCTAAATTTATTCTACAGTTTAAAAGTCAGGGTGTGCATAGTCTTCTGCACCACAGAAATAGATTATGTTTCTTTGATTTTTTTTGTTTGCCTGTTTGCTTGTTTTAATGGGATTTTGTCACACCTGTAAAACAAAACAAGTAAAGCAAGTTTTGTTTTTATTGCACAATCTAGAAACAGCTAGACTTTTGTAAGACATTTTAATATTCTTTTTATTTCATTAGTTATGTATTCCAAAATAATCTGTTAAAGATGCTTATGATTATTTAATTTTATACTACAGGTCAGGCATGAATGAAAATGTATCTGGAGACCAAAACCACCTCATACAAACTGTCTGCATGTTCTCTAGTGAATTACCAAAAGACTGTTCAACAATGTTTGTATTAGTGAAGAATTTCCTATTTGTAGCTTATGTCATGGCTGAAGCTTAAATTGTCAATGGTTTCTATCAATGCCCTTGTAGTATTCAAAAATGTCATGCTATTCAAATTCATTTTATTTTTTTATTTACAAAACCACTTTCTAAACCATAAAGCATATCTGTGTTGCTCTAAAATGTAAAGCCCTTGGGTCAAGGAGAAGCTGGAGTTAGCTCTCAGCAGAAAATGTGTTCCTGCAGTCTAAAATAGCCACTTAAGCAAGAATGTGCGAATGATTTATCTTGCAATGTGGAATGTCGGGTCTTCAGCTCAGCTATGCCATGACTGCACAATCAGTCAGGGACAGGTTTTTGTGCTTTAATACAAAAAATAAAAACTAATAGCTACACAACTTAAATAGTGTCAAAGAGTAAATCTATTTTTTATTGGCTGACTCGCTCGCCTTATATAAAAAGAAACAGGTCTAGTTCTTCTCGGACAGCTATGAATTAAGTACCCACCTTCATGTCAGTTATTTCAGTAATAAACTGAATTGTTAGATGAGCTCTGTTTTTATTTAAAACTACCATATACTACGTCCCTTTGCCTTACTTTGGCAATAACTCTTTATTTGCACAGATGTCACTATAATTGCGAATGCAGTACAAGGCTAGTTACTACCAAAGTTAACATGAATTCATTATATTTATTTTTGAATATAAAACTGTAGTTTTTGTTCTGTGCAAAATTTACTTTTGACAGCTTTTCCTTGAACTTTCCTTCCTCATTTGAACCTATAACTTCATCGCTGGGTACATCTTGTAATCTGAAAAACAGGATATAAATGTTTTTATGTCAGCAATCACCCCTTCATATCTGTACCATCCTAAAAATCTTTTGCACCCCCAAGGTAAGTATTACTGTATAAGAAACTGTCATAACTATGATGTGCATGAAAACATTTGTCTGAGTCATGTGTGCTATTTTCAGAGTCTTACATTATTCCATTATAATATACTTGCCAATAATGCAACCAAAAGAAAGTGTGCTATTTCCAAACTGTTAAATTATTTAGTTATAATATAATTTGTCAATTTGGCTGTCAGATGCAAAACTTCACTTATTACAGAGTTTTTCCAAAGTGCCAAAGATATAACATATAAACTAAACTTACCATATTACAATGTTACAGACCAGTGCCTAATAGAACATCATCCCATATACCTAAATAATCATCCAATATTCCTGAATAATGACCCTTTCATGCAGCTGTAAAGCAGAAACCTATAAACCTATGCAATTTAAAAACTAACCAGCCGATAACTACATAGATGAAATCATTTACCATTTTGGAAATCTGTTTTCTATTTACCTTACAAACTAGATGTTCTGAACAAACTATTTTAAATTGTAGTTTAAATAACTTAGTTCTTTATCTTAATGTTTTCATTGTGTAAGCATAAACACGTTATAAAAATATACATGATTTTGTTCCCTTTATATCCTATGGCTGCTACTGTTATTCATTAAGGGTGAGGAGTCAGAAAATAACTGATATCATCTGTCAGATTTGTACATAAATCAAATGGAGGTTATGTGAACTGCCAATCAAATCATGCTACCACTCTTCTAAGATCCTTCCCTGCAGTTACCCTTCTAAATGCCTCAGCTCAGTTAAGTAGTTATCATCAAAATAAGTACATGATTTTATGCTGCTTTGTGGGTCTGTGGATTGTTCCTCAGAAATGCA
The DNA here is from genome assembly GCF_019279795.1 of Protopterus annectens. NCBI lineage: Eukaryota > Metazoa > Chordata > Ceratodontiformes > Protopteridae > Protopterus > Protopterus annectens. Next base: position 1,425,153,450 of record NC_056744.1, read on the forward strand.
CTGATTAGGAAAATTTTAATCAAGTAGTCTGTTAATATTTATGCATTCACTTGAAACATATATTTACTCCTTTTATATGATAGTCATATATATATATATATATATATATATATTATTTTAGTAACTCCATGTGCAGTAAGTAAAGTTAGCCATGTGGTATATGATTACCTACCTACATGAGTCCTCACTAAGACTGTACTTACCTGGGGCTGGAAATGTGTCACTCTGCAACAATATCTGGGAGTGGGATACCCAGAGCAACCTTAATGACTGATAACCAAAAATATGCCTTCAGTTTTCTATTCAAATCTGTATAAAAAAATGATCTATCTGGCTGTGTGTGGAAACTTACTGTCGATAGCCTTTTGATTCAGACTTGACCACAGAAAACCTAATGGTCATAAGCCACAAATGAAGTATAAGCTTAAGTAATGTTACCATCTTGGCTGGGAATACTGCAGTCCATAGAAAGCCAATACATCTCTGCAGAAAAGACTGCTGAGGTCATCAGTAACTACAGCACAGCCTCACCGCCAAACCATCATTCCATGTCTCAGTATCTGTGTACAAGGACTTGACTTGAGTGCAGAACAGCATAAGAGATGCCTTCTCCTGAATAATCAATCTGATATAATATTTGAATAAAAGTCACTGCATTTCATCCAGTAATTTACAGTCAGCATTACCTCAGCTTTTAACAGGCCCACACAACAACAATTTTGCACATCTTTTTATTTATTTTTAACCAAAGGAAAAAAAACTCTTTCTACAAATGCATTAGATGTTGGTATAGATAATACCCTAGCAATTATTAGAAATACAGTCAGCTTGGGCCCTTCTCTGAAAATCTTCAGCCACTTTTCTCCTGGTGATAAACCTGTGGTGCATATTTCTTGGAGTAAGGGCCTGATTGTTAAATAATCCTGGAGAAGATTTTCTTCATCTATGTTCTGCAGACTGAGGACAGTGGTCACACTGAGTAAGACGCTGAATACAAAGGGCTCAGTTGCAGATAACTTAAATAGTGTAAACAAGTACTTGTTTTCACTAAAATCAAACCACTGTTCTAAGTATGTAATTTCTGTCTTCAAGAATGCGATGGTCTCTTTTCAGCTTGTTAAAAGAAGTGCTATCTATGAGTTCATAAGTGCCCTAAGTTTTCTCGCAAAAGAAGGCATCTTCAGCTCTTGTCTGAATTTTATTTTTTCTTGAGAAAGGCCATCAGTGAAAATGTCTCTATGGCAGTAAGTGCTTTGTTTTCCTAATATACTTATGTACTCAATGAAACCAATGAGAACAACACTGACAAAGTGCAAAGTACTGGGGCAGTGTAGGCAATGCATTTTTACCATAGTCAGAGTGTTACCATCTCTGAAAATCAAGCCAATTGTTCGCTAGTCCAGAAAACACTGTACACACTCCAGTATTCTGTTTCAAAAAAAGAAGCAGACTATCAGAGTTTGTTAAATTGGCAGATTTACTGCATTGTAAATCAGCAGAAAGAAGGCATCGTGAACAGAAAAAAAGAGGGTGATGCTCCCCATCTGTATGATATCATGAAACAGGCAGAAAATGTGCAAGAGAGGGGAAGAGATGGGCAGAGTCATGGGAGGTACAAGGGGTGTGGCTCTTGTCCAGTTTTAGCCACAACAAAAGGTGGCAACCGTACATGGTCACTATCTGAAAAGTACAGCCATATCTGCCAGGGCAGGAGTTTTCTCTTCTCCCTGGTAGAGGAATTATGACTGAACCACGTGGAGATTTGTTACTACTCTGTCAATGGCTGGCAGGACTGACAGTCACATTGTTGGCACATGCCTTAAGAGATTCTCAAATTTCATGCCACAAAACTCAAAGAAGTCTTTCAAGTCTCTGGTCCTTGTGTCAGAACCTGAGAAATGATTAAGAAGTTTCATCACAAACACTTCCACATCATAAGGTAGTTGTGCTACACCTTTTGACTGCATTATGAATTATGTGGTTACCACAGTTAGCCTTCTGGAGTGATAGGCACTTTTCTTTTAATCTGCTATATACATCAGATTTCTTCTCATAGTTCCCACTTGCATTATCAGCCCCATATACTGAAATGCTGTTCCAGAACAAGGAGTGCTTTTCCATAATGTTTGAAATCTATTGTGATATGGCCTGGGTAGATTCATCAGGGTCTTCATAGAAGTCCAAAAGGCCATTCACTACCCATTCATTTTTGGAAAAGTACCTCACAACAAGTGAAAATAATTTTATGCTTCGTTTTTTTAATTTCTCCAAGTCTTTTGGGTTTCTAAAACCATGATGGAAATGAACCCCATTCCTAAATCAAAGTATAATTAAAGTTCATGAAATTGGTATTGTTTCAATCTTTGATGTTAACCAGAAGTGATATTCATAGCATCCACAATGTGGCCAGTATGAACTCCTGCAATTCATGTAAAGTTACATGTATTGGCAACATATCTAAGTACAATTGTAAATTCTTTTTAATAAGACCCATTGCTCTACTACTATTGCAATGGTCAGGGAATCCTTCATCCACATTGCCCTCATTTCTGTCTGCAAATCCTGGTATTTTATAATTTTGTGTCTCTGTGTAAAACTCTGTAGTCACTGGGTATAGCAATTTCGCTGATCAATACTACTTTTATCTTCTTTTCATGGACTCCTATATCTGGTTTTCTCACATCTTTTATTTGAACTATTGGCATACCTTTCAACTGTCCAGATTTTTTGCAGAATGTCCTGATTTTTGGATTATATTTTTGGGTCTATATTACCTGAACGAAAACCCGACTGAGTGAATCTCAGTTGAGTGACACATAAAGAGCAAAAACCATTAATATCGAACCTGTGAAACTTAACAAGTAAAACAGGTAAACTCTCACTAACTGTTTTATGCAGGGGGGCAAGCCCCCCTGCACGCCCCCACACCCCCCCTACTTAAATATACCAACTCCAAGATTGCACTACATTGAAGTAAAGGGACAAATTCCCTACAGTGATCTCCGTTCATTCTTGCAATATTAGGGGTTTTCACTCTTTATGTGTCATTCAACTGGGGTTCGCTCAGTCAGGTTTTCGTTCTGCTGATACAGACCCATATTTTTGATCTGCTTCTCAAAAAACTTGTGATTCTCTGGTAAATCACTAAGTCACTAAATAATGGCAAACATTTGAGGTTCAGGCTTCATTTCCTTCAGAAAATGCATGTTAATGTAAAACCTGTTATTCTAACTGCTTTCTATTGTCTAAGTTTGTAAAAGCAATATTCAAAATCTGTCCCTATTTTTGGGCCTTTGTCCCCCCAAAATATTTGGCTCTGTCTAGATTTCTGGTGCTAAGAGGTTGAGTTGTATGATATAAACATCTTCTATAATGCTTTGTGGCTCACATTACCAGTGTTTTGAGCTATTTCATTATTGTAATGTTTGCACAATCCCCAGTGCAACAGTCTTGCCACATTATTATGCCTTTCAGTATACAGTTTTTCTGCCATTAAACATGAGGTTGTTCCAAGAGTTTTCAATACTTGCAGCTATATTTATGCATTTTCCACACTTCTTGCCTTTTCAGCTGATCCTTCACCTTGTATTCTTTCTTTTGTTTTTTGGCACATTCTATTGCTGCCTGATTTTTATCTACTTCTGGTTTGATTTCCATTCCCTCGACACTGATATGCTTCTACTAAACTAAGCAGGAAAATCATCTTAACTTATTCTCCTCATGTTTTAAAACTTTCTCTATGTTTGGGTCTTGTGAGGTCAGCAGATATGTATGTAGTCCTACGACTGCAGATCTATACATGTTATCAATTTCGAGGAGGACCATACCTCCTTCAGAACGTCTTGGTATACACCGATTTTAAAAATCATTTGATAAGCATAAAGCATCCTTCTTGCTTTCCAGTCCAAGCAATTCAAAACCTTTTGAGGCCAGTTAATCACTCCAAAACTGTAGAACATGAAGAACAAACTGATTTATGGCTTGGACTTTGTTCCTAGATGTCAACGCTGTTTTCAGTATTAATTTTAGTCTTCTAAAATATTCTTTACTAAGTTTTATTCACATCTGTTTATGTTTTATTGTTGAGCCTTCATCAATTCCAAAATATTAATACACTCCCTCTTGCTCAAGTTCTTTATATAACATTCCTGTCCCAGGCTTATGTTTTCTTGTTGCTGCAGCTTTCTTGCTTTAAAGGCTGCACTTGTACATTTATCAAGACCAAATGACATTCTTATATCATCTGAAAAAGTTTTGACCACTTACAGTTGTGCTTTCAGTTCCTCATCTGATGAACTATACAGTTTTAAATCATCCACAAAAAGAAGACAAGAAGTCTTTACACTTTGTTGTTTTCTGGGAGCCAAATTGTAGCCATGACCTAATCTATTAAGTAGACTGCTTGGTTAAGAGCAAGACAAAAGAGCAGCGGTGACAGAGAGTCACCCTGGAATATCAGCCTTTGAAATTTTTATCCCTGGAATAATAACTTGTCCTTTATCATGGCTTAACTCCAGAGTAGTTTGCCACTGTTTCATGGTCGCTTTAATGTAATTGAACAGTGTAGGATGTATCTTATACATTTTAAGCACTCTTTTATCCATGAATGTAAAATACTGTCAAATGCTTTTTTGTAGTCTATCCATGCCATACTTAGATTCTTCCCTTTTAAACAGTTCTCCATTATGACTTTATTTAATAACAAATGATCCTGTGTTCTATATGACTTTCTTTTGTTACCCTTTTGTTCTATTTCGATGACTGAGTTTTTTTCTAAATGACTATAAACTCTGTCTGCATCAATTGCAGTGTATAGTTTATACATTGTTGGAAGGCAAGTTATCAGTCTATAGTTTTCTGGATAGCTTGCATGTTCACTCTTAAGTAGGAGCATTGTTTTTCCTGTTGTTAACCAGGATGGTGTCTGTTCGGGTTGGGCATATACATAGTTTTTACTCATGGCTAAATCTTCATGTAAAGATGTTAGTACTTTTAGACAGAAGTTAGGTACTGTATTTGGGCCTGGGGTTTTCCAATTAGGAGATTTTCTTAACTTTGTTTCACTTTCTTTGGCCGTTACTTCATCCCTTTTCATATCCTGTACATTTGAACTTCTTATTCTTTGTTTTACATCTTCTATCCATTCAGCATTTTTATTGTGTTCCACAGGATCTTCATAGATATGTCTCCAAAATGTATCTATTTCTTCTTTTTTGGTGGTGTTTCAGTTCCGTTTGCCTTGTTTCCCAGTTCTCTATAAAACATTTTTGGGTAATTAATAAATTGCTTATTTTATACTTTTTCTTTATATTTATCTGCATATCTCCTAAGTTTTTCTGCCTGTGCTGATATTTTTAATTTATTATTTGCGATAGATACTGATCTGTTCTAATACTCCACATTGTTTTTATCACATCTATCATTCCGAGCATTATTGTTGACCTATTCCATCTTCTATACTCTTCTAACAGTTCCACTTCTTGTCTTAATTGCTTTATAGTTTTCTCTATTCAGTATTTCCATGATGGCATTTGATTTCACACATTCTTTTCCCTTGCTGCCCTGTGTTTTTGTGGTAAGAATTTATCTGTTATTAATTTAGCTGCATAGTAGTATGTCCTATTTATTTCTATTTTATTGCTTGAATCTCTATAAACAGTCTTAATTATTGTGTTCATTTGTTTTGTCAAACTTCTAACTTTTTGTTTTTTGTTGACTTTCTGTAGTCTGTTTCTTTCATTGATCTTAATATTTAACCCATCTCTATTAAATCAAGTAACTCTTCTTTCAGATCAGTTTCTTCTAAATTGAGGGCACATGCATGTTCTCCATTTCCTGTGGGCATTCTACAGAAAGTTCCAGAGCATCTTCCTGTGCCACATTCTCTTCAGTTTAATCCTGTGTCATTTATTACTCTTCATATGGTAACTCATTGTTTCCTGTTCCTTCCCCTTGTTGTGCAACTCCAACTAAAGTTTTGTACCAGTTTCTTATGGAAGACTCCAAAGTATATGCATATGGCAAATGGTCAGATGTTTGCAACTCCATTGGTATCTCCTTAATTTGGATATTCATTGCTCTATCCTGCTGTGATGTTATTAGAGTTAGATTTTCAACACTAAATCCTTCACTTTGCAGGGAATCCATAACGTCAGTTTCTATTTCTTTAACTTCTCCATTACTAATCTTCTTTTCTACTTTTCCTCTTTGTTTTCTTAT